>NC_045436.1:149928292-149951148 GCF_002776525.5 Piliocolobus tephrosceles
ACAAAAGAGAAGTTCAAAGTTCAATTGCCTGAATTAAGAAAAGTGCTGCAATGATGACTTTTGTCACCAGAGGGCATCACTGGCTCAGCAGCTGCTTCTCTAATGCTAAGCCATTTTAAAACTTTGTATTTAAGTTTCCTTGACTGAGTCAAAAAAAAGTATTTATTGAACACATACCTTGTGTCAAGCAAGGTCTTGGGAAATACAGCAATAAATAAAAGTGACAAGGTTTCTCTCTTTGATCTTGTTTATATTTCACTCAAAACTGATGGTTGGAAACAGCCTAAATTCTGTTAGCCTTAGGAATCTAAACTTGCCTAGATTTTGTTTCCAGTGTGGGAAACCGGGTTAATTTTGAGTTTTCCTTCTGTCACTCAGTCAATAAATACTTACTAAAGCCTACTATGTGCTATATTTGGATTGAGTATTCAACAGACAAGACAAAGTGGCCTTAACTTTCAAGGAAGTTACAATATAATAGAGAACACAAACACTAATTTTAAAATGTACAATTGTGGTCAGTGATAAAAAGGTAAACAAATTACAAGGTGATTTCACAGTATACAAGAGGGTAAGCTAATTATTTTTTAGAGTTTAGGGAAAGCATTTTTGAGGAAAGAGAAAATAACTCCACCACCACCACCACCAAGATGAAGCATGGGTAGAAATAACCTAGGGAAGAATTTCTATGAGGGTGTTCTAGAAAGAAGTAACCAGAAAGAGTCTAATAAAACACGGCATGATGCCTGAACAAGGGAATAACTGTCTAATCACAAAGACAGTTTGATATAGAATAGTAGCTATATAGGAAGCTATACTAACTTTTCTTTTGATGATCTGGGCTATGTCTGCTAATCTGGCTCTTTACCTAATGTAATCTCAGCCGTACAACAGCCTCAAGACAAATCTAGAGCCGTAAGAGTTTGGGACAGGACTGAGAGTGTTGCTGAATAAAATACAGGAAATCTCATTGAGTTTAAATAGAAGACTAGCTTCTATAGTAACAAGATATGGAATAAACAGCCAATAAAATAAAAAATATACAAAAAGTTTACAACAAAAGATGCATTATAACACCAGATAATTCAGATTAGTCCCACTTTAAGTAAGAATGGTAATTAATCATCTCAAAGGTACTGGAAATTAAGGATAAGGCCCACAAGAAACCAAAGTACTCTCATGTATATGAAGAATGAGGCATGACATTTTAGGTATATTTAGCTAGCTTCACAAATGAAAAAAATAAATTTGTTATATTTTTGCTTTAAAAAAAAAAAATAGACCCAAGAGATCACCCTCTTCCGAACAGGGAAATCTCTGTTCTAAATAAAATACATTATTAAGTTTGCATGTTTTTTTCTCATTGACTTCCTTGGAAAGTGATTTGAGAATTCTATAATCCAGGAAAGTATAATATAAGGTAGCTGTAAGGAGAGACTGAAATGAAGAGATATGCTATTATTACTTTTGTCTATTTAGTATTTCTTTTCCATTCTTTCTCTGGCGACCAAGCTAATTTTATCTGGGGTGAAACAATTTCATGTGGTTCTATGGAGCCAAAGACGAGACAAACAGGGCTTTGAAGAGCTCTTGTGACAATAATTAGTTCAATGATGATCATGTGATCCAAGTCACACTAATTTTCTTTTTTGTGAACTTTTCTTCAATTGCTATCTTAAAGACTATTTTTCCACTGAGGTTGTAAGTTTGAAAGATATGAGTATATGGCTTGACGATGAGAGGGACAGGATGTGAAGTAGCTCCAGGATCTAGTCATGACTGAAATTTGCCATACTCCATAACTTCCAAGAAATTTGGTGTGAAGTATTCTTACCCTACTTGCAAGTGAAAATAATTCTTTCTTATACAGAATATATTATAATCTATTCTTGTTATATACATTTTTTTTAGAAATCTTGAATTTCAAACTTGAAATGTTTTTAAAGATAATAAAGTTGTAATTTCTCCATTAAATTGGCCATTGAATCCTGATATTTTGCATTGTTCATTAAGCAAATCTAAAATCGTTCAAAAATATAAAAAAGCAAAACAAGTTTATGAGATATTAGACTACAAGACTTCTGGGATTACACAAACAACACAACGGCTTATGTCAGATTCTGAGGTCATGAATTTCTCATGTAGATAAAAATACATGTAGGAAATGAGGTGGATTAGTGAGTGAGTGCAGAGAAAGAGTCTAATTTAAAACTCATTATAAAATTTACCTACTAACAATGTAGGACGCTACACATGCAGTTATAAATGTACCTTAACAGGCTACAAAATGAAACAGAATTTTTGAAGTGTTTAGCTCCAAGCATAAAGCTGCTAGAGTTGGCAAGTCCATTTTTAATATTTGATTTGAAAATCTTGGGCACAGCAGTAACAACTTAAGATGCAAATTAAATTTTTTCAGGAAACAGGAGAGACAGATATTTTAATTGCATTTCCCATGAATAAAATGTTATAAAGTCCCCCAGTGGAAGGGAAGCAGCTTTGTTTCACAGTCTGAATTTAACTTTGGATGGTTTGGGAGGAAGTCTTAATGTTATTCTCTTTTTTAATTTTCTCCTCCAGTTTGTATTAGGAATCCTCCCATACCCTGATGTCTTAGGATGTTGTCAGAAGAACTACCAGGACACAAGCTTTATTTTAAAAGGAGTTAGTTACAAATGAGACCAAGTGAATGGGCTACATGTGACCTAGGATTAGAAGTGAATGCCTTGGAAAGACAGTTCCCTCCAGGTCTACCTGCCCAGCTAACAATGAACTTGGGTTTGCATTTCAATACAATTTGTAATTTTTTTGCTTTAAGAGATATCAGTGAGCCTAAACTAAAAATTAAGTCCCTTGTTCCTTGACCAACCGAGGGTAACCAGCCTTTTCTTCAGATGTACATGTAGCTTGTCACAGCTTCATGTTCAACTCTTAAGACTAATGAGATGGTCTGAATGTTTGTCTCCCCTCCAAATGCATATGTTGAATTCCTAATCCCTAAGATGATGGTAATAGGAGGTAGGGACTTTGGGAGGTGATTAAGTCATGAGGGTGGAGTCCACATGAATGAGATTATTGTCCTTATAAAAGAGGGCCTTGAGAGGTCCTTTGCCCCTTCCAACATGTGAGGTTACACTGAGAATATGGCCATCTGTGAACCAGAAAGTGGGCCCTCTTTAGACACTGAATCTGCTGGCATCTAGATCTTGGACTTTAAGGTTCTAGAACTGTGAGAAATAAATTTCTGTTGTTTATAAGGTATCTAGTCTGTTTTTTTTAGAGCAGCCTTAACAGATAAATAAAGAAGGTTAAAAAATGTTATCACTAACTCTCTTAGTGCTGTAATGAATTACTGTATTATCTCCCTGATAGATTCAGAGGCTCACACATGGGGGACTGCACTTGATGTTCAATGCTTTCCCCATAATACAGTAAACATAGAGATACATAAGGGCTTGCAAAGAAAAGAGCAGTAGAAGAAAAAAAATGACCTTAGGAATTACATTTTCAAAGGCAGTAAATTCTTATGTTCCTGTATTGACTGACAGTGACCAGACTGCAGACTTCAGGACCCAAAACAATATCAACAGATGAAGTTACAGGATCAGAGGTGAGAGCATGTGGCTTTAGCTCAGGGCCTGGGACTGTCTTGTGACACTTGTGTAAAGTCAGTTCAAGCCCATGCTGAGCTGGTCATCACAGTGGCAGCTGGGATAAGAGACAGGCGAGGCTGAGAGGCTCTGACATGGTGCATAAGAGGTGTCTAATACACAGAGACTGATAGAAAACTTAGTTCCAAATTTGCATACAACCACTGACCAGTGCGGCGAGTTTACACATGAATTTTGTGTATTAACTCCATTTCTTTTAGACATTTCCAAAACTTAATCAATTTTTTTTGTCTTGAAACAAGCAAGACTCTGCAATTTTAACCAAAGGTATAACCAAAAAGAAAAAGTGTTATTGATAATACTGAACTATATAAAATACATAAGGGGAAGGCAAGATTCAATGTCATATATGATGGAGAAAATTTTACATTTTGACATATTTGAGATAGTTGGAATCCTACCAATACAAATCTGGCATCAGGGGCTTCTTTTCCCTCTCATGATCCAAGACATTTAGTGTATTGAAAATATCTTTCAGTTTTATTTTTATATCTATTTTATATAATCTTAATACTTACTTCACAAATTTTTAAATGTTTATAATGAAGTTTTTATTGTGTATTTATAACTGTATGTAGAGTATATATGTACATATCTATAATTTACTTATATAGATAACATATATGCAGATATATATGCATATGTATGTTATGTTTATGTATGTTATCTATATACATAAATTATGGAGGTATACTATGTATATGCATATATGTGTTATCAGTATACATAAGTTATAGATATATACAGCAATATAGAGAGAGAAAAAGAGGGAAAAAGAGCAAAAACAATTATGTAAACTTTATCATTTGCTACTCTGAGGAAAACATGAAACTGATGTTTGTATCATTTATTGTAATTGGTCTAATGCATATTTTAACATATTATATTAAACAGAAAGTCAATTGCACTTCACTGATGATACTGTCCTCATTAACAATGATCCAAAGAAGAAATTATACTTCAATTAGTTTACAGCTATTCTTGGGAAATGTAACTGGAATTTTTACATATTTAAATATTTATGATTGGTTTACACATATTTACACTTTAATAATTCTGTATATTAAAAGTAAATGAAAACTTCTCTAAATGTGTAGTGGAATTGAGTAAATAAATGGCAGGTGGTAGGTGCCAGGTATGACTGGCATCTATAGAAAAGGGAAATTTGAACACAGACACAAACACACTGAGAACACCATGTGAAGGTAGAAATCGGGATGGCACATCTACAAATCCAAGAACTTCAAAGGGTGCCAGCAAACTACCAGCAGCCAGGAGAAAGACATGAAACAGATTCCCCTCACTGACCTCAGAAGGAACCAACCCTGCCAATTCATGATCTTGGACTTCCAGCCTCCAGAACTATGAGACAATACATTTCTGTTTGTTTAAGCCACTCAGCTTGGGGTACTTTGTTATGTCAGCCCTAGCAAACTAATACAGTGATTTGATGCCAAAGAGTGCAGAATGGAAAGAGAGAGAAAAGAAGAATAACTTTAAAGTAGATAAAATTTACAATGATCTCAGCCAGGTGATCAAGGTGACATCAACAGTGATGAGTCATAATGATGGTAGGAACCCTTGGCGTGATGTGGTGACAAAAGCACTTTACCTCTGTGACCTTCCTTGCAAAACCCCTAACCCCAGTCTGGTCACGAGAGAAAGTATCAGACAAATCCCAACTAAGCAACATTCTACAAAATGCTGGCTAGTGCTCCCCCAAACTGTCAAGGTGATCTAAATCAAGGAAAGTCTGAGGAACTGTAGCAGCCAAGAGGAGCAAAAGAGACATGATGACTAAATAGAATGGAATCTTGAATGGGAGTAAGGAATAGAACATTGACTTGAAAGGAAGAAAACTTAAAAACATTATGAACTTGAGTTAATAATAACGTGTCAATATTGGTAAGTTAATCATAAAAGATGTGCAATATTAATATATTAATACAGAAAAAAATGGATATGGAATATATGAAAATTCTCTGTACTATCTAGTACATTTTTATGTAAATCTAAAACTTAGCTCTAAAATGAAAAGTTTATTTAAAAAATAAACGAAAATTTGATCAGCTGTATGTTTCATGATGTGTTTAGAGTACATAAAACAAAGAACTGTGAAACAGATATATTTAACATAAAATGCAGTTTGCAGTAACCCCCATGTGCTCATAAAAGTTAATGTACACATTAAATAAAAATAGTACTATAATAGGCCATTTATGTAAATAATGTAGTTCAGTGAGGCAGAATGTAAATTTCAAATATTATCTACAGCACTTTTTAACCTTTTAAAAGTATAATTAATAAATTATTTTCCCCTGTCCAGTTGCTAAGAATCATAATAATTTTTGACATAGTATCCTTAGACAGTTACATAAACAACCTGTGGTTCATTTATTTTCAGTGAAACAATAATTTTTGGTTCTACAATAATAACTTAAGAGAAAATAAAGGAACAGCTTGAAAGATTTATTGGTAGATTTTATCTTCTGTATTATGTGCAAAATCAGATTGGGCATTTGCACAGAATTGTTCTGTCATTCTTCGCCTTGTCAATTTCAGGCCGCTGCTTCTTAACATCAACACAAGACAAGATAGACCATTTATGAAAACATCTGAGGCACTAAGATACCAACTCATGTATGGTTTATTAACTTTCCCAATAGAATAACACTTCTTAAGAAGACATTAGAAATGTTTTTACTGAGAATTCTGTATCTGGGAATAATAAATTAATGTCTTGCTTTCTATTTGACTAATGATTAGCATTTATCATTGCTTCGGGAATCAACACAGTTTTATCTGGTGGAGAACTGTCAGTCTGAGAGTCTTCAAAGCAGGGATTATTGTAGAAAATAGGCCTTACACAATTGTAGGAAACACAGTTCCAGATGAGAGATTGAATCAGAGATTAAGTCACCAAGCAGTCAATTAGAGAAGCCATGTCCTTCCAGCTAGAGACCTGAAGGGGAGTTTGTGGAGAAACCTATGAAATGCTATTGCTTCTGAGTAGCTACTGCCTCAGTTGGTCAGTAGGACCAGGAGTAAGAAGAATGACTGAACACAGAAGAGGCATCTTTGTGAACGTCTGTCACTGCATAGAGTTGGGATAAGACCTTTGGAGAACCATGGCCACTGCCTTATTTCTGCCTTCAGAGTTCACAGAAGTACCTTTTACCACTCTAATTGGAAACCATACAGGAAAATGTAGCTCTCAGTATAATCAAGTTAACCACAGTGGGTGTCATATGTATACTCTGTCCTTCTAAAAATCAGATAAAGCTATGAAATATGTCTGTGCTTGAAATATTTTAGTCTACACATATGCAGGACTTTGTTAGAACACTGGTTTGACCATTTGATTACCAGAGTATACCCTTTATTAGACAACTTAATGGGCTTAGATAATGACATTTTAGTGAGGATACTATAAGTTGGGGTTTCACAATGATGCTGCTGGGAAATGCTTTCTTCAGAAATTTAAGAAAGAAAATAAGAGATACCAATGGTACAGCTGTGATTGCATCTATGTCTGGATGCAGTCATCAAATATATTACACCTAGAAACCAAATCTATTATGGAGTGAAATTCTGCTGGAAGAGATGGGAAACAAAGCCCTTAGAGGGTCAAAGAATTCACAGAACAAAAAGCATACAGTAGGAGATAGCACAAATAATATTTAAAAGCAAGCATTAGACCATTAAACTTCTGAGTCAGATGTCAGACAAGCCTGGGTCTGAGGCTCAGCTCCCTCACTTACTATTCACTGGACCCTGATCAGTGACTCACTCTCTCTAAACCTCACCTTTATCATTCTATGCTTGTATAATCCTTGCCAAAAGAGAAACTACTTCAAAATTTTATCATGAAGAATAACAATAATAACTGCCTATGAAAACTCAACTGTACATAGTGCCTGACACACGTGAGTACTCCATAAACAGTTCCAGGAAGGCAGGGATTTTATCTATTTTGTTATCATGAAATCATCAGCTCTTGGCCCTGCTTACTAGCCTCTCAGCTACATTAAATAATTGAGTAACTAATGACAGCTGTTTGTATTGCTATTCTTGCATTTGTTGGTGTCATATACTGAGGTGTAAAGTATTCATAAGGAGATATATCATGATTGGTTTGTTTGTCTATCTCGAAACCACATAAGCATGTGCTGCTTTCCAAATGTTTAAAGACAGATTCGCCATTGGGTTTCTAGTATACCAGGAGTCTCTAAATTCTGAGTGTAGCCATGATAATCAGTCTTTTCTAACATCCCCATTGCTCAACAGCCTTTTTCCACATAAAATTCTTCACATGAATGCTTTTTTAAAGGCTGGTGGTGATCACTTTTGATTTTTACTTCTGGCCTCAGGCACTATAGCGTATCTTTGCTGAACAAAATGCTGTTATTTCCCAGAACTACTTTCTAACATTTGAAGTCATATGTCATGCTGTCTCTCTTTTTTTCTTCTCAGCTCCTAGGAGTAGCAGATGCCATTGTTGTTTCATATTATCTTTACAGAGTCTTGCATATAAAGTGGGGATCAAAATGTGCCATTTTAAAGCCTACAGCCATTTCTAAACTTCAGGGTAAATGCCAACATTCTCCCTTTGTACCTACTGGGGATGTTTGGGTGACCCTATTAGCCATGCAGATATAAGGTAGTGTAGAAATGAAAATGAATGTGCTTCAGACCAAGCTTTTGAGAATTCTGTTTAATCATTTAATCATGTAAAAGGCTCTATTTACTTTGAGTTGACTTAGTCTTTGCAGAGATAATTATGTGGTTAGGATATATAAGTTTCCTCTGGCTGAGTCAGGTAGGGAGAGTGAATAAAAAGCTGAGAAAGGATGAATTTGTCCATCAAAAGAGAATTTGATTATATCCCAATAATATGTATATAATTTTTATTATACTATGGGAATATAATTATTTTCAATAATATGGAAATAAGCCAGCAGCTTAGAAGACATGTCCAATATACAAGAAAAAAAAAAACAAACAACCCCATCAAAAAGTGGGGAAAGGATATAAACAGACATTTCTCAAAAGAAAACATTCATACAGACAACAGACACATGAAAAAATGCTCATCATCACTCGCCATCAGAGAAATGCAAATCAAAACCACAATGAGATACCATCTCACACCAGTTAGAATGGCAATCATTAAAAAATCAGGAAACAACAGGTGTTGGAGAGGATGTGGAGAAATAGGAACACTTTTACACTGTTGGTGGGATTGTAAACTAGTTCAACCATTATGGAAAACAGTATGGCGATTCCTCAAGGATCTAGAACTAGATGTACCATATGACCCAGCCATCCCACTACTGGGTATATACCCAAAGGATTATAAATTATGCTACTACAAAGACACATGCACACGTATGTTTA
The DNA here is from genome assembly GCF_002776525.5 of Piliocolobus tephrosceles. Classification (NCBI taxonomy): domain Eukaryota; kingdom Metazoa; phylum Chordata; class Mammalia; order Primates; family Cercopithecidae; genus Piliocolobus; species Piliocolobus tephrosceles. Next base: position 149,937,361 of record NC_045436.1, read on the forward strand.
TTGCGGCACTATTCACAATAGCAAAGACTTGGAATCAACCCAAATGTCCATCAGTGACAGACTGGATTAAGAAAATGTGGCACATATACACCATGGAATACTATGCAGCCATAAAAAAGGATGAGTTTGCGTCCTTTGTAGGGACATGGATGCAGCTGGAAACCATCATTCTTAGCAAACTATCACAAGAAGAGAAAACCAAACACCGCATGTTCTCACTCATAGGTGGGAACTGAACAATGAGCTCACTTGGACTCGGGAAGGGGAACATCACACAATGGGGCCTATCATGGGGAGGGGGGAGGGGGGAGGGATTGCATTGGGGAGTTATACCTGATATAAATGATGAACTGATGGGTGCTGACGAGTTGATGGGTGCAGCACAGCAACATGGCACATGTATACATATGTAACAAACCTGCACGTTATGCACATGTACCCTAGAACTTAAAGTATAATAAAAAAATAAAAAATAAAAATAAATTAGCCAGTCAAAAAAAAAAAAAGACATGTAAAAGACATGTCCAATGTCCAGAGAACTTGACTCAAAGAGAATATCCAAAAATAGAGAAAGTAATGAGATAACCAGTTTTAATGTTTTCATTTTTACATTGTAATTCCTTCCCTTTTGAGAGAATACACTCTGCAGGCAGACTGCATGGGCTGAAATCCTGAGTTAATCGCATATTAGAAACGTGTCCGCCGGGCGTGGTGGCTCAAGCCTGTAATCCCAGCACTTTGGGAGGCCGAGACGGGAGGATCACGAGGTCAGAAGATCGAGACCATCCTGGCTAACACGGTGAAACCCTGTCTCTACTAAAAATACAAAAACTAGCCGGGCGAGGTGGCAGGCGCCTGTAGTCCCAGCTACTCGGGAGGCTGAGGCAGGAGAAGGGCGTGAACCCGGGAGGCGGAGCTTGCAGTGAGCTGAGATCCGGCCACTGCACTCCAGCCCGGGTGACAGAGCGAGACTCCGCCTCAAAAAAAAAAAAAAAAAAGAAAGAAAAGAAACGTGTCCTTGGGAAATTTATATATCCTCTCAGTGCTTTAGAGTCCTATCTATAAAGTGGAGAAAATAATACCTATATCCCAGGATTGGTAGGATAATTAAATGAATATATAAGTATACATAATAGAAATGATATTGTTAAAGCAGTGTGTAGTTCACAGCAAGTATTGAATAGGTGATTGTTATTTTACCAACCATATTTTTGTCCCCAAAGGTAAGTGAAATCTTAATCTTGAGAACATTGCAATAGCTGTGTTTAGGAACTTATGACCATGCTTTGGGATGCTCAGGAATAAGATGTGGTCATGAGATGGCTGGAGATAACGTGTAACCGCGGAAAACAGGTCATGTGGAAAACAGGATGGATTTCTAGGACTTGTCAGGGGTGATCTCAGAAATCCTTGGGAAGAGACCTAGACTTCCAGCAATTATCCAGTATGGGGGCTTAGATTATTGGAGCGTGTACATTAAAAGTACAGATTGAGTATCTCTTATGTGAAATGCTCAGAACCACAAGTGTTTTTGAGTTTTGATTTTTTGGGATTTTAAAATATTGATATATACGTAATGAGAGATCTTGAAAATGAAACTCAAATCTAAACATCAAAATTCATTTATGTTTTATATAGTCATCTATATATCTTTATATATCTATCTACATATATCTATATGTCTTTACATGTAGACTGAAGGTAATTTTATATGTTTTAAATAATTTTGAGCATGAAACAAAGTTCGTGTATATTGAGCCATTAGAAATTGTCACTGCTTATTAGAATACCCCCTGGAAATTCTTTCCTCATTGGCTTCCAGGATGCTACATTCTCCTAGTGTGACTCCTGTTTTTCTGGATGATTCTCAGTCCTTTAATGGCTTCACATCTCAAAGCTGCTGGTTGGCATATACTGGCCTTCATCTCTATTCTACCTATACTTCCTAGATGATTTTCTCTAGTCTCATGGCTTTAAATATCATCTATATTATAAAGTCTCTCAAATGTGTATCTTCATCTTGTACATCTACATTAAACTTCAGATCCACATATACAGCTATCTGGTGACACCACAGATGTCTAAGAGCTATCTGAGAGTTAACATGTTGAAAACATAGCTCCTGTTCATTTCTCACCACCTCGCCGTGCCAGAGAAACAACCTCACTCTTTTAGTAGCAGCTTCATTAGTTCAATTGTACAACAAAACCTTGAGGTCATTTTGACTCATTTCCTCTTCTTTCATCTTTGATCCAATTTATTTACTGGTTGATTCCAACATGAAAATATGATAGAACTACTTAGTGTTATTTCCACTGCTAATACCCCAGGAATATGTGGCTTGGATGAATGCAATTGGCTCTTAACTGGTATCTCCATTTTTACTTTTATTTCCCTAGATGTATTCTACATATAGCAGCCACTAGTGCTACTTCAAAAAAAAAAAATAAACCTATCATCTTCCAGCCTCTGGAACTGTGAGAAAACTTATCATCACACTTCTCTTTAAACTGCTCAATGTCTTCTCTTTGAAGTTGAAATGAAAGACAAATGTTTCTCTGTAATTTATCGGCCCCTGCTACCTTTTTGACATTATTTTCAAATACTTGCTTCTCATTCACTTTGCATCAACCACATTGCCCCCTTAGTTGTTTCTCAAATAGTGCTCTGTGCCCTTTCTTCCCATTTCCTGGACAATTCTTCATCTAGACATTCAAAAGGCTAGTTCTCTAGTGCCCAACAGGCTATCAGCCAGGACGCAGAAACTACATTAGGTATTTCAGGGGAGAAGATTGGATGTGGAATTGGTTAAGCAGGTACTGAAGGACAGGAATGCTGAAGGCAACATTAAGGCTAACATGACATAGTAAATGCAGGCAGCAGCTACCACTGCTCCAACTGGGACAAAAAAAGGGGAGGGTTTTAGATTATCAGAGCCTTGTCACTCAGAGGAGTGTCCATGGAGTTGTGACTCAGATATCTGATAGTGGGCTGGCCATCTGGCATTGGGAGCTTGGGAAATCAAATGAGGAGTTCCATGAAGTTTGGTCTCATACCTCAGAGGAAAAAAACTGAATGGTGTCCCTCCTCCCACCCCAAATCTATGTATTGCAGCCTTAATTCTCAGTGTGACTGTATGTGGAGGACATTTAAAGAGGCAGTTAAGGCTAAATATGATTATAAGAGTTGGGGGCCCTAATGCAATATGGCTGATGTCCTTACAAGAAGAGGAAAAGGCATCAGGGATGTGTGCACACAGAGAAAAGCCATGTAAAGACACACAGCTAGAAGGCAGCTGTCTGCAAGCCAAGGAGAGAGTCCTCAGGAGAAACTTTGATCTTAGAATTTCTGCCTCAAGAACTGTGAGAAAAAAAAAAAAAAACCACAGACCCAGCCTGTGGTATGTTATAATGGCAGCCAGAGCAGACTGACACAGACCACTACCTGTGTGTACTGATGCTCAGGGGTTCGAATGCGGAGTGAGGACTCTGAGTCGGGGACTCTAAGGAGTCAGAATGTGACTGGTTCAGAAAGTGCCTGAAAACTAAGATCATCTATTTCTTCCAGAGTGAAAGGATCATTTCTAGAGTGATGCTGTCAGGAACAGAATAGGAAGGAACAAATCATTTCTTCCTTCTGCACTCCAGTCTCCCTCTAGTGAATTCTACTGGAAGAACTTATGAAATCATCTGACAATGGAGAAACAATTTGCAGAGTCCCAACTGCCAGCAAGCAGAATACAGCATCGGAATCACGTGATCCCTGGCTCTATTCATAGAGAGGAAATATGGTCCCATAAGTCTTAAGTGAGCACTGAAAATCTGTGTTTTTAAGGTGTCCAGTTGATTTTGAAGTTCAGCTTCATTTGAAAGCTCCTGACCTAAAACAAACCTCTTGTTTTGTGGTGAGGAAACTGAACAAAGGGCAGTGAAGTGTCTTATGGTCTGTAACTTTGAGGTTCTGGCTACATGTAAGGAAAAAATTAGCACTGAACATCCTAAGCATTTGCCATTAACAACCACTGCCTGCTTAGCTTGGTTGATTTGTTTTTCCGTAATTGGATTTATTCATTCACTGGGTGTAAATGGTGTGTTTCGCATTAGCTTGAATTAAAAGAGAATCCTATATATTAGATCATAATAATATATTGTATTTTTTCTAAATAGGAGATGGCCAATAGGGTACCATAAAACACAGCACTTAGCCCAGTGATGTCTAACAAATTGTTAGATATTTAGAAAAGAAGTATAATAGAAAATCAGTAAAACGTATGGGATGGTGGATAAGAAAGTAAATGATATAGCTGACAATAAAGAGGAAAGTGGAGTTAATAGATCTGCAGGAGTTTTTGTTTATATAGAATGAACAAAGTGGGAATTCATATGACAAAATTCTCTTGTCAACGTAGTATGAAATGAAAAAATATTCTGGTAAGATATGAGCAGTGTTAGACTAGGGTGTAGCTATCATTTTTGTGTAAGTGGAGAAACAACTCTTTTTGTCTTTAATAAGCAGATTTGGTGGTGAATAGCATTACCTCAGTCTAGGGCACTGAATCATAAATCTTTACAATTTAGTTTTTTCTTTAAAAATATATCCAGATCTTTTGTCAAAGGAAAAAAATCAACATCAGTGGAAGGCACTCTAAATGTATCCTGTCCTCTACCCATTTTAAAACAGTACACTGCAAGAATCAAATGAAGAATAATTATAGGATTTTATGTTTAAGATTAAAATACAAACCTGGCAATATCTGATTACTTGGCTTGTATTTTCCCAATTGTATGAAAATATAAAATGATTTGTATTAAACTTGCTACTTCTCAAAGACAAAGGAGATAGTTCTTGGTGTTAGAATCCTGTGAGAATTTTTTCCCTGAATTTCATACACTGCTCTTCCACTGACAACAATAAGCAGAGAAACACATGCATAGGACTTTGCATGACATCTACTGGTTAAGTAGGTACATGATACAAAAGCTCATTTTTCTTTGTTCCAAATATATCAGTGGATAACCTCTCCAAGGCTCCCCGTGGAAGCTTGAAAGACTGGGCTGAAAGACCTCTTTTCTCCCAAAGGGTTCCATAGATCCATTCTGTAACCCATGGGATTTCATTTTACACAAATAAAAACTAATAAATTAGACAATAAAAGATAGTCTAGTTGTAACATCTGGGCTTCCTCATCTCCTATATCTGATTATTTCCTTAAACTCTAGAGTTTTCCCCCTGAAATATGTTAACTTGATAAATCAGCAAATGGAACTGGCTTAGAAGTTTGTGAATGACTGAAAGCAGCAGCATGTTCTAGTAACAGAGGAAGCGTGCGGTAGGGTTGGTACCTTGTCACACATTGGTAGGTGGAAGTCTTCAGCATCCAAAAATACTTTTTAACATTACCTTAAATTTCACTATTAGAAGGTTGTATATTTAAACCCCTGCAAACAGGTGTATCCCTTTCTTATCATGAAAATAATGCAGTGTGTCTATTTTTGTGCTGACAGCTCTCCACTGTATTTGCCTCCTATCCAGATCCTTCCTCTGACCTTCTCTATGCCCCAGGTGTTGACCACCGCAGACTGAATCGCCCAGGTTCCCTTCTTGGCTGGTTTCTAGTTGAGATGGCTAGTGAAAAGCACTAGCAGGAGACTGATCAAAAGGCAGAAGGAGTGAGATATTGTCATGGTGTTTTTTTCTCACTTCCTCATTGCTTTCATGCTGTGTCTCTTGCAAGAGCTGTGACTCTCCATAAACATAGTTCCTGTATATGGCCCTTCCTTCAGAGTACAGGAACTCAGTATTGTCAATTTCTAAGTGCCCCACCACCTCCCTATATCTTTTGTTTGTTTTGTAGCTCTGCCTATGACTCTTTAAGTAGTGACTTCAATAGAGACTCTGTTTGAACCTTCTACTTATGTGCCAAAAACTTTAACAATACCTTTCTAGATGAGATTCAGTTTACATAAAAGGGTACATAAAAGGGAAGAAACAGAAGAAGGGGAGGGGTAGCATGCGAAGAAAGAAGAGCAATGAAAGGCCAGGAAGCTAAAAAAAGGGACCTCAAACTCTCTTATTTGGCTAAGGACTTTTCAAAAATGATACATGTATTTATATGAAAGTGTTTACCTCCTCATCTCCAAATTAACATTCTGTGCCTAGGGGTAATTTTGTGCTTTGTTCCATTAGAACTTAAGCTCTATGAGAGAATGGTGGTTTTTTGGGGTTTTGTTGTTGCTTTCTGCCTACATCTACTGATAACCAAATATCTAGAATTGATTAAACTTCCTTGTTATTGCAAATATTAAAAACATGTTTATATGTTAATTACAACAAATAGTTTTTGTAAAGACAATTGAATCTCCATTCTGTCCTTCTGAGAAGTTATTTAACCTTTTCATGCTTGCACTTTCTCATCTATTTAATAGGATACAGGGTAATATAATGGTTAAGAACAGTGATGTACTGGTAAGTGTTTATCAACTGTCTCTCCAGGAAAAAAAAATAAATTATAACATTTGCTGATCTCTTTGGAGTAAATAGTCCCGCTAAACTCCTTAGTTTTCTATTGCTGCCATAACTATTTCCTTCTTATGCTGCATCTCTCTGACCCTACTTCTGTTTTCACTTCGTTTTCTCTGACCACAGGTGGGACAGGATCTTTACTTCTAAGGAGTCACGTGATTATATTGAGTCCACCTGAGTAATCCAGGCTACTCTCCCATCTTAAGGTCCTTAACCTTAATCACATCTACAAAGTCCCTTCCGCCTTGTAAAGTAATATCTTCACAAGTTACAGGGATTCAGACATGCATAACTTTGTTCATGGGGACCATCATTCTGGCTACCACACCCACAATGGACAATTTCAAGCAACCAATGTAACATCAACTGGTTCACAAAATCCCTGATAATTCATCAGTTCTGTGAGCCAGATGAAATCACTCCTGCTACCAGAACTCAGAGTGTAAGTTTCAAAATTAAAAAGTCTGGGTTTGAATTTTGACTTGACAATATGACTTTGACCAAGTTGCTTCTTTCCTATATCTCAATCTTTATCTGTTTAATGGTGATAAACATACTCCAATTTCACTGGGTTTTTAATGAGAATTGATAACAGAGATAATGCATGTAATTAGAAAATGTGAGTATTCAATATATGTTAAGAATTATTTTTATGTTTCTATCATCTTTTCAAACATTTTTATGTTTGATAGTAGGAGTACAAATGTTTCTTATCCCAGCAAGCTAAAACATTAAATACCAATGTATACAGTGATTAAGTAATTAGAAAGTTCAGAACACTTCTTTTCTTCCCAAGGCATGTGTAATTTATGTTCATAATGATTATTCTAAAATGTATCAAGAGGCTCAAAGACCTTCTGAAACTTCAAAGAAAGACACACTCAATTTGGCAGTGTTAGTGTTACTTCAATTTTGAACTAGCCAAATTCTTAGTTGCTGCTCTTAAAATTTTCTACTAACTACAATATCAATGCTTAAGAACAAAGCACCTTAAGCTAGCTAGGAGTAAAGCTGGAGTAAAATGGTCTTACAGTATAGTCTTGGAAGAAAAAACATGGTTGTGAATATACTCCTCTCAGTAAAGGTATGGATGAAACAGGAGCGAGGGGCTGGAGAAGGTGGGAAGACTGACAAGACGTTATCTTGAGTAAAGTCTAGGTTACAATATCTCATATATTTGATACATGGGGTTGGAGATGTCACCTTACATCCCTCTTAAGACTTCTGACCAAATAAATGTTCTTCATAGATTTTTCTCATCTCAAGTATCTAAGATATTTTATGACTTTGGAGCCACAACAAGACTGCCACATGATACACAATTGTTCATTTATTTAATAATTGAATATTTATTGTGAATATTCAGAAATTATTCATAAAAGAAAACAAAATTGGACAAAAGATATGTGAGGTTCAGATGTGATCTGCAAGTTTGCTTATGGCTCCAGCCACTTGTTCAAATTATAGAGAGTAGTTTCTTAGTTACCTAAGGTCATGAAGTATTTCAGGTATTGATTCTCTGTCTAGTTCATTTAAATAATATAGAAATATGTGAGGGGAATATCCCTGATTCTCAAAAACTTTATGATTGAAGTAAGGAAAAAATGAGATAATGTGTACCAGCAAGAGCTAAGTAATAACAAATGAATAGTCAAAACAAACAAACAAACAAACAAACAAAAACTACAAGAAGCATATGGCTAAACAGAAAAGGGTAACGGGGTGAGGTGTACAATGAGTTCAGAGATCACTGTGAGTTGGAAAAGCCATGAAGAATAGAAGACTTGAGAACCACATCAACTCATTAGAGGCTTGAAGGGAAAAGTATATTACAGGTAGAAATAATTAGCATATGCAAAAGGCCAGTTCTGTATGTGACATGTTGTGGCACAGTGAGGAGAGTGACTGCACTGACCTCTCTTTTTATTTGGGAATTTTCTCCTTTAAATCCCAAATAATGAATTTTTATTTCAGCCATCTCACACCAAGCTTTCTAGCTTTCCTTATGAATAACAAACAGAAAAAGCTATAAAAAACTAACTTCAGTTTTGTGTAATTTTTTTTCTTCTTTTTTTCTCATGCAACTTTTTTGGCATGGCCTCTACTTAAAGCTATTCATCTGTTTATTTTTTAAAATCTCTAGCCTCTATTAGTAGGTGTAAGATCAAAGAAACCTGAATTGTAACCACCTAGCCAGGTTTTTAGGGACATCAAATGTCAGAGGACAAGATAGCCTGATGGAGAGAAGGCTGCATATCAAAAACCACAGTCGTGACACCCTCCTATTCTCTTTCAGGCTCTTCTTGTCCTGTTTCGTGTCATTTCCATGTGAAAATAAAAGTATCCTGAAAACCATATTCTGATAAAAAGAATACTAAATAAAATCAAGGAAGAATAATTATTACTGTTTCTCTACGTTTTTAAATCAGTTTTATATCGATAATCATACTTCCCAAAATTTATTTTGCATTGACCCTCATCCATGTTTCAGCACAATACACTGATATGAAAAATATATATCAGATTAAACAGTTTATTTCACAACTTTTATTTATTACCTCATGTGACTACTCCCCCATGAGGTAAATAGAAGAATCTCCCTTCCCTTTCTTTCCCTGAATCTATAGCTTGAAGAGGGTACTCTACTGGAACTACTTCGTCTGCTGCCCCAACCTCAAGCCACAGAGAACCTAGTACATTTTATTAGAATTCTGTGAAGAATTCAAATGAAAACTCAAAAAGAATGAGAGCAGAGACTTAGCCATGCCTGGTTTTGCTTACTGTTATGTCCTCAGAAACTAGCAGAGTATATGGCACATAGACATTCAGATAGCATATGCTAAATGAAATAATTGGTGAATGAAAACTTCTTAAGGAAAGAAACTTTTACAAGTCCTTGAAGTCACAATTCTAGCATTGTATCTGACCCTAAGTTTGATGGTGTTCAATAATTTGTTTAATGGAAAAAAACTGTTATAAATAATTAAATAAAATAATAAGATCATCTCCACTGATAAAAAATGCACGTCTCTTCAAACGGGATGGCCTCTATGTCACATTTTCTTCTTCTTCAGAATTAAAGTCTGGGTTTGAATTTTGTCTTGGCAATATGACTTTGACCAACTTGCTTCTTTCACTGAGTTTTTAATCATGGGTTTCTTTAATCATGAAGATATACAAAATTTTAACTTATCCGTTGACTCTACCATCTTGTCATCTTAAATGACAAATAGAGAGAGACTCTTAAATGGAAAAAATATATTTGGAAATAGCACTGAAATGGGAATAAGCATGTATAAACTGTATGTGTATTCCCATTGCAAAGCTCAGTTCCCAAATAAGCATCTTTTCCATTAGAGAGCTTCTCTCTGTTTGTTATTTAGATTTACACATATGGTGACAGAACTGGGATCTGAAAAGTATCACTTGCAAAGAATCAGTGATGCTTGAAACCTGTGTGCAGTACTCATTTGAGCCCTTTGAGCACTCCACTTTAATGGCCAGGCTTTTCCACCCTGGCGAATCTTCTCTCAGGTTGAGCCTCCCTCCTTTTGTCAGTGGCTTTAAATGGATCTAGTTTGGAAAAAATCACCTTAATAGAGGACCATACCTTCCTCCTGGGATAATGAAATGAAATGTTTTTTTTTTTTTTTTTTGTCTTTTCTCATAAGTCCTTTCTAATATAAACACAAGTATCTTTTTGGATTGAGTGCTTATGATTGCTACAGAATTCTGTCTATGAAGCATATCTTATCTGATTTGATCACCAAGTTTAATATGTTATCTGATCTGTACACCTATGTTAATATCTTGTGAACATTTTTATCTTCTCTTCTTTTGATTTAGTTTGATATCCTTGCTTGTTTATGAAAACCTGAGTGTGGTGGCTCATGCCTGTAATCCCAGCACTTTGGGAGGCCAAGGCAGGTGGATCAAGAGGTCAGGAGATGAGACCATCCTGACCAACACGGTGAAAACCCGTCTCTACTAAAAATACAAGAAATTAGCCAGGCACGGTGGCAGGTGCCTGTAGTCCCAGCTACTTGGCAGGCTGAGGCAGGAGAAAGTCATGAACCCGGGAGGCGGAGCTCGCAGTGAGCAGAGATCTCGCCACTGCACTATAGCCTGGGCGACAGAGGGAGACTCTGTCTCAAAAACAAACAAACAAACAAACAAACAAACAAACATTCAAGGTGATAGGTGTAAGATAGCTAACTAAAAGCCACTATGGTGGTTACAGCCATCTAAAACACGAGTTTAAACTCCTGACATTTCCTGATTGCATTTATAGGATTTTCTTTGCTCCTGGGAGATTTTATTAAGAAATGGAATGGGATTCTCAAATACTGAGGTGCCAGGTTTTCTGGGAGTCTAGCCAGCTACATATTAAGGTCTGTTCTTGTGCACATGTTAAACTGATAGACAAATTACATCAGGAAAATTCAGAACTCAAATCGTCATTACTGGAGAAATCTACAGCTACAGATTTAATATGCAGAGTCTTCTAATTTCTCTCTATGCTTTTTTTTTCTGCTTTTTTTCAATCTGTTGACTTTTCTACTGGTGTTAAGATGAAAGTCACTGCTTATAGCGTTCCAGCTAAGACATGAATATAAATAGATATTCCAGATAGATAGATGATAGAGATGTCTTAAAGGCCTTTCAAATTAATGACTTTGCAAATTAAAATAGCTCCCTGGTTTCCAAAAACCTAGACACCTTTTAGAAATATAAATTTAGGTGTGCTTGACTAGCACTTGTCTATGGTGGTAGAAAATTCATTGAAAATTTAATAATCCAAAAACAGAACTAGATAAATGTTTATGTTAGGCTCTCAGATCAAACAGGTCAAAATCTTGACCTCAAGGTAATATATGGTATATGTCCAGCATAAAAATTGTGATTTTCCTTGCACATAGAGGGCAAAAAGAAAAAGCCAGAAATCAAAAATTTAACACTTGGTAAAATTCTTTCCCATCTGCATTTTGCTAATTAAACACATCTTACTAAAAAACAAAAGACAGATTTTTTTATGAGTTCAAGGCTATTTGAAGACTTTGTTTTTCTTCTGTAATTCATCCAGTCCTAGTGAAAATGTAAACACTGAAAATTTAACCCTAAAGTTTATTTGAAAAGGAAAACAAAATGGTAAAATGGGCTTTAAAAATCATATTGCCATACAAACTGCTTTACCAAAATTTTGATCCACAATATTTATTAGATTATCTATCAGGCAAATGAAGTTTAGCCATATGAACAGATTCCAATTTTGTTAGAAATATTGTCTTATACAAACTGGTTAGTTGATATTACTACTTCAGTGCTAAAATTCTAAAATCAAAGTTGTAAGATCTTGTGTGTGTGTGTGTGTGTGTGTGTATGTATACAAGTGTTTAGATTTGTTTTCCTGTATGTACATCTATTATGTGTTTTATCTACATGGTATGATCTAGCATAGTTGACCAGAAACCCCTTCAAGTTAAATGAGTACTCACATAAAATATAAAATTATTAATTAAGCCAAATGCCTCCTAGTTCACATGAGTTAAGTAAATCTTTGATAAATATGGTGGTCTTAAAATTATGAGTAAAACACAAATTGAAAAGCCTTAAAATAGTCAGCATATATTCTTGCCCGGGTTTACTGGTCAGATAGTTTTTATATTTGCTTTTACCAAATATTTTAAAGTATCAGGTTTTGACAGGAAGGTTATAAAACTATAAACCCAGCCTAAAACGGGGAGATCTTTGTGTAATTTTTAATAAGTAAGACTAATTTAATATTATAATCATTAATTTAATGAAACAGTTGTGTATTCTGAGTTTTCAGAAAAATATCCATACATTTAAATTTTAGGTTCTTTCTTGGGCAATCACACAACATTCACAGCTATAAATATAGTTAACAAAGAAATAACTTGAAATGATGACTAGCTTTGTCTGATATCTCAGTTCTCATAAATAATGTAGGTGAACTATTAAAAAACTAAGTAAGTCTATTCATGTAATTTGAAAACTTAAAATCATGTTAAGTTAAATAGTAGATACTCATTCAGTGTCAGAGTCATTTCCAAGTAGGATTAAAAAATTATAGGAAAACATGTTTCTAAAAATTATAAGATAATTATTAATAAAACACTGATAGTTACACTTAATTCAAAATTTTGCCTTCTAGTTTAATTTTCACTAAAATTTAAGACTACAAAGACTTAAAAATTTTAATTAACAAAGTTCTGTCTACAAAGTGTGCCCTAAAATATATAAGATGTGCTTTTAATTAAAAAATAGTATAAAAATTATTAAAATATTGTTTATTAAGAAAAATAATAATTTTGTTTAATTTGGAGGTTATTTCAAGGTTGCTTCAAAATATGAATTAAAAATAGAAACAAGATAGAAAGAAACCAGTAAGTAGAAGAGAGATGTGAAGAAAGTTATGAATATGAAGAGGTATTTTAGGTAAGGAAAATTTTTAAAAAAAGAAAGTAATTTTGTATGAGAAAGAATCTCACATGGTGAATTTTTTTCCTAAAGTAAAATGACTGATTATTTAAGAAATATAGAACAAAGCAGAAAGTACAAGCTTGTCATCAACTTTACTGAGTAAAGCTGTGATAAGATTCATGAAAAGAGAATTTATGAAAGGAATTTTGTGTGTGATTGACTATAATTAAAAGGGAATTATTTGTGATAGTCTTTCTAAAGATTGAAACTTGATATTAAAAATACACTAATACAACACTAAAAAATTGTGGTCTTCTATTTTAGAAGAAGATTTCTCTTACAATATGGATTTACTCAGTATACTTGTAAGAGGTTTTGATTTTTGATTCTGAAACCTGCTTGTCTTTGAAACATTCAGATTTAGATCTCAGGAGCTGAAGTGTTGCTTACCTCACTGCATGTGATTTGCAGGTCATCTATCATTGCCTTCTGGTTTTTCTCCCCTTGAAAAAGCATATTATTTTTGCTTGGGTGGGGTGACAACTCTTTCCTTCAACCTTTTTGTCAAATTCTATATGTTTATTTTTTTAAATTCCATATGTTATAATGGCCTGGCACTGAAATGTTTATATGAATATCTAGAAAAAGTATTTTTTTCCTTCAATATAACTTGATTCTATACTCCTGGCCTTTGTTGATATGTCTGAGTTGTTCCACATAACCAGGTAACTTCTCATAGCGTTAGTAAGAACCATGTATTCCCCTGCTGAAGGTACTAGTTTACTTGTTTATGTTTCTCTATAATGTAGTGTACCCTTGTAA
>NC_045436.1:149951158-150061592 GCF_002776525.5 Piliocolobus tephrosceles
CTAGTTTACTTGTTTATGTTTCTCTATAATGTAGTGTACCCTTGTAATCCCAGATACACTCTTCCTATATCTGATTAAATTCAAGCACCTTTTATCAGGTTTGACTTCCAGTTTATCAAAATGGGCTTCCCATAAATAGGATCAGTCACACTACAGGAGGTTTTGCTTTACCTTTTAGGTAACTAGCCATAGAAAATGGTTTTGTTTTCTCAAAATAATTTCTGGGTTGTCTTTGTTAGATTTTTTATTACTTTGGAAAACTGAGCTTTCAAAGGGTTAAAGTTTTTACATCCATATATATTTCTGTATCATTTTTGAAGTATTTTCATTATTACTCTGGTTAAATAAAAAATTATTATTTAGCAATGACCTGTAATTCTGTTTTGATCCAGTGTTTTGAACCTTTTGAAATTTTTGGCAGGTTTCTCCAAGATCAAAATACCAAATTAAGTCTTTCTGACCTAAAATTAACTCTGGGGTTTTGCAGTTGGACGCCTGGAAAAAAAAAAAAATATATATATATATATATATATAATTATTTAATATTTATATAGGTATTAAATAATTAGACCTATTTAGCAAATTGTATGAAAAGCATTTGGAAATAATAAATGATACTAGATCTTTTTTCAGTTACATCTATGCATATGTTATTGATATAAATTTCTAAAATGAATATAAGTTTATAAAAACCTAATGTTATCTATCATAATTTTGATTATATTATATCTTTTCTATGGTTATATTTTTATGTTACCAATGTGAGTACTCTAAAGATTATATGAAATTCATAAAGCTTGATGGTATTAATGCACCACTGTCAGTAATGATTCTGGTTGTTACATGCTGCATGTAATAAAAATAACTAAATTTCCTTGTCATTTGGGAATGTCATCAGATTTTAATCATGGCTATCTTAAGTTTTTGTCATCCACCGTTAGTTATTAAGTTCTTTTTTAAAAGTATTTGCAATCAGCTATAGTCCAAAATTGCTTTTTGTGGGAAAACTCTAACATACAATTTTAAACACAAATTTCTTACAAGATTAAGATGCATAAGCTAAATATAAATTTCCAAAACTCTAATAAAGAAACAGATGGGTTTATAAAACTGCTAATTAAGATAAAGCAAACAAATATTAATTACATAAAATTAAATAATTAATAAAGATTATTTTTATTACTTTTATTTAAAACAGCGTTAGTCCTTCACTTAAATGTTTTGTTTTCTAGATTTAAGAAAGTTTTCTCTCATAAGCTATCTATAGTTTTACAACAATTTGGTAAAGTATACTTTCATGAGTGAGGTGTGGATTAGTTGTCCTCTCTGCTTAGGCTGGGAACTCTCCAGGGCAAAGCTCAGAGACTCCAAGGGTCATCAGTTCTCACTCTACCCTGAAAGTGATCCTTAGTGGGTCAGAAGCCAAAGTCAGTCCCCTTTTTCTGTGTGCTTTGGGGATACTGAACCTAGGGAAGAACAGAAATTAATCATCCCTGAATTTTCGCTTAATCCTCCTTTCAGTCCTTCAAGATGCTTACTATTTTCTCCTTTGGTCGACTGAAAAAGCCACATGAAGGGCCAGGAATCAAATGTGCAAGGGTCTTTTTAAAAAACCTATGTCCATTACTTCTACATTGAGATACCTCCTTCCAAGTCTTATAGAGGAAGCTTCAGGGAAGGAAACAGTCTACCAAGGCTCCCCACTCCTATGTCTGTTCTCACCATTACCAACATTCTACTCCGCTCAAAGTAGTTGGCTCTTTTTTTTTTTTTTTGAGAGGGAGTCTCGCTCTGTCGCCCAGGCTGGAGTGCAGTGGCCGGATCTCAGCTCACTGCAAGCTCCGCCTCCCGGGTTTACGCCATTCTCCTGCCTCAGCCTCCCGAGTAGCTGGGACTACAGGCGCCCGCCACCTCGCCCAGCTAGTTTTTTGTATTTTTTAGTAGAGACGGGGTTTCACCGTGTTAGCCAGGATGGTCTTGATCTCCTGACCTCGTGATCCGCCCGTCTCGGCCTCCCAAAGTGCTGGGATTACAGGCTTGAGCCACCGCGCCCGGCCTGTAGTTGGCTCTTAAACCCAGTCCTACAATTCACCCCCTTGATTTCATTTATTCTCTCAGCAAATATTGAACAGGCTTTCTGCTTAATGCTGAAAATACAGCAATGAACAAGACAGACAGGGCCCTGCTGTCTTGGACTTTACAATCTGGTAGGAAAAAGAACAAAGTAAATAGGTCCTTGTCATTTTGCTTTTACCCTATAGCTTAATGATAGACTTTTAAATCACCACTCAATTTTCAGCTCTGCCTCTTCAACTGCCAACTGATCTTTTAAAAATACCATACTAACTGTGGGCTATTCTTGCTTAAATCCTTTGCTGATCACTCAGACCTAAAAGACTCTATGGTAAGTTCCTTGAGTGTGACAGTCAAGGTACTCCAGAAGCTGCCCTTACCCTTCAGCTGTTACCTGCTATTTCTTCCCCATGATAAACACCGCAGTTCAACTGGATGACTCCTTATCCTCCCAATATGCCATCTCAAATATTTCCAAACAGTTTGACTTAGTTGCCAACTTTTTTTTTTTTTTTTTAAATGAGAGATCTCAATGTGAACAGAAATCTGTATCTCTACCTCATCTGTCAGCACTATCCACATTTCATTGTGGCAACAATTGGCTGAAGCCAAGGAGTGATTGCCTACTTTAGATTGGGCATGGATTTTCTGAAGTGCCAGGTGCCCTCCTGATCTGAGTGTGATTTCCTCATTTATGTTGTCTGCCGCATAGGCATTTGTGCCAGTGATCCCTGTACTGCACTACCGTTTAAGTAGAACAAGAATGAGACAGTGTGTATCGTATAATGTTAACAACATAGATATGAGTCAAAACCACCAGGTTTTGAATCATGGAGAGGTTTCCTGGGGCAAAAAATTTCCCATGAGAATTATCTTTGGCAGACCAAAGACCAATAACCCAGAGACTACTGAGTTTGAAGTAAGCTGTAACATGACACGACTGTGCTTTATACACCCAGCCAGAAAATAGCATAATAGGTCAAAGGACTTGTTAAAAAGAGACAAGTTTTTAAATAATACTTTTATGAACAAAAGTAGAGATGTTTTCTTTTTATCCCTACCTGATTCCTTCAAAATTCAGAAATTACTTATGAGTATTCTTATTTTTCTTTATATAAGCTCAGTCAAAACCTGCTTTGTAAGCAGGATACAATTGGAAATATTGTTTATATGACCAAGGCTTTGACTAAAAGTCAAAGAATGCACATTCTTAACTACAGTTAACTAAATTAACTAAGTTAACTTAACTTACAGTTAACTAAGTTAACTCTAGTTAAGAATGTGCATAAAATCCCTGGCTTCAAAAGATCCCAGACATACAATGAATGAATAAAAATTGTCACTTCCTAACAGGTCCCAGAACTTAAGACAATTGAACTGGATCTTGAATTCTCTTGATTTCCTCTAATATTTGGCTATAGGTCTCCAACTCAAAACAAAATCTGCCCTGTTTCCAAAGCCCTGTGAGCTGAAACTAATAGATTGTAAAGAACAAACCTCATGCATGATATATGGACCATGTAAAAAGTTTATAAAGCTGCCTGATGTCATGATCCAAGACATTAAAATTAAAACCAGCAGTTAATGTTTTCATGCTGTAGACAGCCTTCCCAAAATGATGGAACAAGACATTATATTATAATGAGACTTTTGCCACCCTTAATGCTACCTTTTTACTTGCAGAATAATGGTGTAATTGAAATTTCATGGTCAATAGCTTCTTCTGGTAACTTAAACTTAAAAAAAAAAAATCCTTTAGTATCCATTGGTTATATAAGAAAATGGTCATGCTATTGATAATACCACATGCTATACTTGAATAATTTCCTTGGGAACGTTGAGACCCAGAAACACAAAATAAGGAAGTGGCCACGTGGTTACAATAGATCTCACCTAATTCCTTTTGGTCATAGGAATAA
This sequence comes from Piliocolobus tephrosceles, assembly GCF_002776525.5. NCBI lineage: Eukaryota > Metazoa > Chordata > Mammalia > Primates > Cercopithecidae > Piliocolobus > Piliocolobus tephrosceles. The sequence continues at coordinate 149,955,151 of NC_045436.1, forward strand.
TTCAATTGTTTTTCTTTAAGCCCAGGTTCATGGCTCAAAGCCGTTATGTAAACTGGAATTGTTATATTACTGTTAATTTTACTTTATATTTTTCCTTTTAAAACTTTGTGTCTATCACTTGTTAAGGTTTTGCAGATGCACAAGTCCTAAAAAAAATAATGCTGGGCCAGCATTTTAAGATGATCGCTAAAGACACTGAAACAGACAAAATTGAACTTAATATGGACTCCAGTCACTTCCTTCAAACTTCCCTTGTCGCTCAAATGTGACTGAAAGGGTTTTAACACTGATTTCTAATCATCAGTCACTCCCTGTGGTATGGGACAAGACCAGCAACTAAGATAGAACCATCCCTACATGAGGGCACATCAAAACCTATCTACAGGATTATTGATCAGTGATGCTTTTGGAGAAAGATCTTGATCAAAAGGGGCAACTGGGAAAGTTGGCAAAATCAAGATGGCATCACTAATATTAAGAAAACCCTGGGCTGGGTGCGAGGACTCATGCCTGTAATCACAGCACTTTGGGAGGCCGAGGAGGGAGGATCACAAGGTCAGGACATCGAGACCATCCTGGCTAACGTGATGAAATCCCATCTCTACTAAAAATACAAAAAAAAAAAAAACCCAGCCCAGCATGGTGGCGGGTGTCTGTAGTCCTAGCTACTCGGGAGGCTGAGGCAGGATAATGGCATTAACCCAGGAGGCAGAGCTTGCAATGAGCTGAGATCATGCCACTGCACTCCAGCCTGGGCAACAGAGCAAGACTCTGTCCCAAAAAACAAACAAACAAGCAAACAAACAAAAAAACCTGAAAAATAGAGTTAAGGGAGGTCATGAAGACAGCGTACTTACATTAGTATGCCTGATAATGAAAAACACTCCACAAAACCACAACCTTGCACAAAGGCCATCTCAACCTTACACAAAGAAAATACTTCCGCAAGTATATCTGTTCAATAACTGCATATCTAACCTTGAACTGGCATTACTCACCCTTGTTATTGATTTTTGCAGCCAAAGATAATTATTTAAAAACAATTATCTAATTCTCCTCATTATTTTCTTTTAAAATCTTTTATCTTCCTTTACCTCCTTGGATATGCACATAGTGTACTACAGTCTGCATATCCCTATTCTAATACCCTCTTCCCAAATGAATGTATTTTCTCTCAGAAAACCTCTCTCTGTTATTTAGGTTGACAGCCCTAATATAGCCAAATAAATACATTCTCAGTTTGCCTGGCAAACAGAACACCATGGAAGCCCCAGGCTTCAAACTAATGAATAGTGACTTTTCCATTGATGGTTGCAAATGGTGCATGGAAGGTTTAAATTTTCATCTGTTACTGTCACTCATGATGCAAATGTCACTGCAGGTAGGCTTCTGACTTTTCACCTGCCAAGGAAAGTATCTTTGCAGAGTCCAGGAAGAGATGGATGTGTTTTCAAGCAAGTTTCCTGTGTACAATTGTCAGATTAATGAACAAAGCAGATATTTCAACTAACGAAAGAGTGAGCGTCCTTCTCTAACTCAAGGACCACAATCCATCAGTCTAATGCTTCTGCCAGGCCTCAGGGAGAGGCTTCCTCCTGTTTTTATTTACTTGACCTCAGCATCAATCCAGGTGCTTTCTATTGGATAGAAATCATTCAATTGTAATGCCCTATAGAGTCAGCCTTAAGTTTCCTGTACTTTAACTCCTAATTTGTAAGAAAAGCTTATCCGGAGATGACATTTCTTATAAAAGCATTGACATTTAGTTTTTCTGCTCTTCAAAATTTTTTCTTGAAACCTTGGCAGACACTAATTGCACTTCTGATCTATTTTCAGAAAACTGAACTAGAGAGAAAGAGCTATGCTCTTATTTGATGCCCAGGCTTTTGTACAGGCTCTTCTCTACCTTTCCTGCCTGGTGGATTTATAGTGCTTGACTCACATTCATTCCATGTACATGATCTACTTGATGCAAAAAGCAACACTACCTTCATTTTTACCCATAGTACCCTTTGTACCTATCTCTATCCTAGCACTTGAGTCCTGGAGCATATAATTCTCCCACACGAGTCTCATCTTCTTGAGAACAAAAACTGACTTATTTATCTCTGTATGCTTGATAATAGTAAATGCTCAATAAAATGTTTGTTGATTAGTGTGATGAATGGATAAAGAGATAAATGGGCAGAAGGAAGGAAACTGCTTGTATCAGACTCAGATCACTCTCAATATGAAGACAGGGGAGGAGAAATCTGATTTATTTTCCCCAGGCCCCAGAGATGCAAAGATTAATGAAACATTTATCTAATTCTCAATGTAGCCGATTAGTGATGCAATGCAGGGGGTGCCTACTAATTAGTCTTCTAGAAACACTCCTTATAAGTAGAAATTCTGAAAACCTTTTTAGTAGTTGTAACTGATTGATAATCACAGTATCATCTTTCTCAGCCAGGAATAATCAGGGTGGCAGATAAGGTGAGATGGGGAGATGATTGATTGACTTTCTTCCCACACAGTCTGAGTTGGAAAAAAATTAAGTTGAGGAAACTTATATTGTCATATGTGATAAGCCAAAAGTGATTCAGAGATTTCCCAGAAATCAGGATAACTAGGAAGCCTTTTTTAAAATTTGAATGATTGTCTTTCGGCCTCTCTGTTTCCAATAAATAAAATTCTATGCTATAAAATAAAACTTTTTACTTCCCTATGTTCATCTGAATTTATTTTTTTTCCATTATAAATGATAATAATGATTTTTTACTCATAATTGTTACCTAAAAACTGAGTTTCAGCTAGTCTCAAAAAGGCTTTTGCTGAAAATATGTGAAAAACTACCCAAAAGAGCAACCTCACAAATAGGAAGATTGACTAACCTTCTTATGGCTGGAACTGAGAGAGGCTAGGAAGGTCCCATGCCCACCTCACCACCTATCACATGTCACAATGTTTAAATTTGCACATGGAAATGTATACATTTCCATATTACATTTTTCAATCTTTTGGAGGCCGTTCACGGGAGTGATAACACTTACTAGTGTCAAATAGTCTTCACATTGAGTTTGCCAGATATGTGACACATGGGCTGCCATGCCATCTTCATTCTCCCTCCTTCTCCTATAGGCTGGTCTTGGCACTCATAGCCTCAGATTCCTCAAGACAGATTTCCAGGCAGCTGTCACAAAGGGATTGAAGTTGACCTGCAAAATGATACCTCTTCTTTAAATGTTAGCTGAACTCTTCCTAAAACTTGCTTGGAAGCCCCGTCTTTCATCTGTGATCGTTCAGGTGAGTCGAAATATGTGGCTTATATTTCCCTCCATAAAAGTACCTGTTTGCAAAATGATACCTGTTTGTTCTCCCAGTTCTAAGGAGACTTACTGACAGCTGGCAAGTATAAAGAAATTCAACTATCTTGATCTCAATATAAGGTGATGTAAGTGATCATGGAAAAATTCCCTGTGATAATTCTGTGATTATCAGTAATCAAAATGGTAGAATGATTCTAAAAGAAAAGAGAATAATCTGGATGGCTCAACACTTGAGGGAAATGAGTGACATAAGTTTTTGTTGTTGTTGTTGTTAAATATACAAGGAAGACTCCATCTTCATCTTAATTGACTTTGTGCATAATTACCCCATATCCATGTTGAATACTGTCATGCAGGACCCCAAGAGAAATACAGAAAGGCGTTTGCTTTTCCCTGAGGAAGTGTTCAGTCTGAGGGAGAGTTATGTTGCTGAAATAAGAAAGCATAGAGAATCATTAAGGAATTGAATGAGAGTATAAACCCAGGAGAGAGAAATCACAATTTTGTCTGTCAGTAAAGCTGGCAAATAGCATGGTATAGTCACTTAACTGTTTTAATTTGATATTTCTCAAATCTCAATTCTTCTCAAACCATCTTTACCATTTTGTAGCCATTTCCACATACTACTGATATAATTATTTAAATGATATTTAAAAATCAACTTGTTGACTTTTAAATAATCTTTTTATTTCAGAGTAATTTTAGTCTAAAAATGTGAAGCTAGTGCACAGAGTTCCCACATACCTCACACTCAATTTTTCTTGCTATTAACATCTGGTGTCAGGAGAGTGCCTTTACCATGATTAATAACTCAAAACTGATACATTATTATTAGCTAAAGGCCATAGTTTACTTATAATTCCTTGGTTTTTTATTAAACTAATAAAAACATTACTTCTGCCATTACTTTTAATGGCAAAAACCACAATTACTTTTGCACCAACTAGTATTTTATATCTTTTTCATCTTCTAGGATCCTATCCAGAATACACATTACATTTAGTCATCATGTCTGCCTAGGATCCTCTTAGCTGTGACTAAGACTTTTTTTATTTTTGATGACCTTGACAGTTTGGGAGATTATGAGTCAGGTATTTTGTAGAGTGTTTCTTAACTTGAATTTGTCTAATGTTTTTTGCATGATTAGATGGTGTTATAGGTTTTATGAGGAAGACCACCGAAGTAAAGTTCCCTTCTCATCACATCCTATCAGGATTGCACACTGTCCAGATGAGTTATCCCTGTTGATGTTAGCTTATTTATTTTTCACATCAGCCTCCCTTCAGAAGTCAAGATCAGATCACAGTTTTGATGTGCTGTTTGTATCTTCTAACACATTTTTCACGGTCTTTTATCTTTGTGTTTCAGTTTAGGCAATTTCTGTCAACCAATTTTTAAGTTCACCGATTCTTTTCTCAGCTGTGTCAAGTCTACTGATGAGTTCACAGAAGGCATCAGCTCTGTTCTCTACTTTTATTTCCAGTATTTTCATTTGACATCTTCCTGTAGTTTCCATCTCTCCACTGAATTATCCATCTGTTCATCCATATTGTTCAACTTTTCCACTAGAGCCTTTAATATATCAATTGTGGTCATGTGAAATTGTGGTCAGATAGCTCCAATATCTGGGTCATATCTGAGTGTATCTGTATGTATCGCTTTGCCCATTGAGAGTGTAACATGTTGCTTACTTCTGTGTGTGTTACGTAATTGTACTGAAAGTTTTACATTGTTTGTAGGACAGCAGAGACTGAAGTAAATAGCATTCCTGCCTGGAAATGGGTATAGCTCTTCTGCTAGGCTTTTAGTTTATGGGAATGCAGGTAAGTAAGAGTTGAGCTGGATTTGAGTTTAGCTGTTGCGGTGATACCTTCAGTGCCTCACTGGCTTCCATTTTCTCTACTGTCACCTCATGCTTAGGGGTTGGTTTTCTGGAAGGCTTCTCACCATGTTCCTGCTCTACTCTCAGCTCTAGGTTTTCCCTGTGCTCTTGCCCTTCAGAGAGGCTTTCTCTGCAAGGTTTTGGCCCTCCCCAGTCAAAGACAGCCATTGCTTGTTAGGTAGTGCTTGCTAGCTTGCTGATGGTGGGCAACAGGATTTTCTGTTGCCCTGATTCAGTCTCGTATCATTGCATCTCAGAACTCTCACAATCATCCTTCTCCCTCAGTGGTAGAAAATCTCTTGTGGTTTGGCCCAGTAGGTTTTGTACCCCTACCAAGATGTACATTTTCCTTTTATGAGCTACAGTGGGTCCTGACCTGTGAACTGTGTGTGGTAGGGTTTGCTGTTCTTCTCCCCAGTGACATAGGCATTTTCTCCCAGAGGGAGCATCCCAATGGAATGTTCTGTCTTTCTCCCAGGTTGTGATCTCTCCCTTTCTCCAGGCCTGAACCACAAGGGAAGCTTTCTGTCTTTTCCCACCTGCCCCCAGTCTTTCTTGTGAACACCCAGTGGAGAGCTGTGAATAGCCTGCATGCAGATACAAATTCCCCTTCTGTTATCAGTTCCCAGGGCTTCTATATTCTCACACTTTTCCACACTCCATTTTTAGCAACCCTTCTTTAAATGTTAGCTGAACTCTTCCTAAAACTTGCTCGGAAGCCCCGTCTTTCATCTGTGATCTTTCAGGTGAGTCGGAATATGTGGCTTGTATTTCCCTCCGTAAAAGTACCTGTTTTCCTTCAACTTTGGGTTAGTTGGTAGACCTGTGACCTCAGCTCTCTGATGCATTCAGGAAACTGTATCATTTTGCAGAATACCTTGCTATTTCTGACTGTTAGGGTGTAAGCAATGCTTTTCTCAGTTTTTATAACCTATGCAAAAGCCAGAAGTCCCTGGTACATTTTCAAATAAACATATAATAACTTATTAATGTTCATCCTCATCTACCTGAAATTATCTAGTTTACTATCATATTATACATATCAGACTTTGGGAGATTTTCCTGTACTAGTAGAAAAATGGACTGGTTATCAAGAACCCTGGATTGTACCCCTGCTGTACCACTAACTAGGTGTGTAGCCTGTGGAAAGTCATTTATACATTTTGGATTTCAGTTTTTTCACCTGCAAAATGAAGGTGTCACATCTTGTTGATCCTGAAGAGCCCTTTCTAGCTCTAACTTTGATTACATTTCATATTTTTAGAAGGAAAACATATTTTCACATGCTTTTAATTGTGTGTACATTCTTTACTGAATAGAGAGCTGAAATTAGAACTTAGACAAATGTTCCCTGTAATTTAAGTACTTCCTAGCAGCAAGTTACATGCTTGATAAATTGCACTGAATGGTAAGTGTTACTTTAGGAAGTGAGAATAGTAAACAGCCCACAAAGAAGGCCTGTGCTTTGCTGGCTGAGTAGTTCATTAATTTCAATAATTGATTTAATTATTGGCAAAATATAAATCCAGAGCAGCTGTGACTCTACACATAGAAAAAAAAAAAAAAGGAGATTTTCTGTAAATAGTAGCCATAGAATTGCACCTCAAATTTCCAAAAGGAAGTTCAGTGTACAACTCACATGAAAATCAAATTTTACAGGATCTACATATTTTATAAAATATATGTGTTCACTTTATTATTTACTTTTTACACTAAATAGAGTATCCAAATAAATACTACATTTATTTAAGTGTTAATGTTAATGTGTATCTGTTTTTAAGATTTCAATTTGTCTGGATTTAAAGCATAAATAAAAATTACTTGTTAAATTGTTTTACAGTAGGAAAGTACAGGATTTAATATAACTATTAATAGTGAAAAATACATGAAAGCATATTTATTTTTGGCTTGTCATCTCTCTGCTTGTCCCCAGAAGAGATATTGATTTTTTAACCTATTTGTTTATTCTTGTTCTCTAACTTTATTTGATAAATTTGACATGGAATTTGTGAAAATGTCAAGTATTACTTTAGATATATTGCGTTTATGTTGATAAATTATTTAAACTGACCATAGCATTGCCCTGTCATACCACCATTCCCTGAATCTTGTGAAAGAGCAGTGCTTCTGATTGATCAGCAGGGTTGTTCTAGGTCAAGTATGGGGTTCAGAGCCTTTGGTTCCCAAAAGCAGTGTTTGACTCAAGGTGGCCTTTCAGATATGTTGTACCCAAAACTCTACTCCTCTTCTCTGCAGTGTTGGGTCAAACTCAAGAAATTTCTCCTATAATTTATCTTTTTGTCCTTTGAATTAACTTATTACCGTTAAATTTGTTGACTGCATATCATGCACAAATGTCACGTGTGATGATGTAGTGAGGCATACACAAACATAAGTGAGATAATTTTTGCTTTTAATATGCTTACAATTTTAGGAAAAACATAGACAAGTAAATATTCAACATCGTGAGGATGAGCATCAAACCTGATAATCAAACAAGTTCTATAGTTTCAAACATGGTACCATACATTTTTGCAGTGCTTTATAGCAATGTTTGTGAAATCTGATTGTCAGGATTATCTGAGGAACCTACTAAATTAGAATCTCCAGTTTGGGGCCGAGGATTTGAATATTTGGAAAACTCAACAATGATTCTGATAACCATCCAGGTTTGGCAGCCACGTCTTTTGGGTTTAACAAAGTGAAGAACAGTTTATTTAATTTTTTTTTTTTTTTCTGGTAAGATACCCATAATTTTATGGAGGGACGTACTTTAATGCATAGATACAGAAGGAAGGTGAACCATGATGGTACCAGAGCTTTAAGGAAGAAGAAACTACTGCTTGGCATTAACATGGATAAACATGTTGATTGCATTATTTCTTGTCACTATGAATGTACCAAGTAACCCTGGCACTCTCCTGGTCATCAAGATGTATTTAGGATGGTCCAAATACTGTGAGGTGAAGGTTCTTGGTCATGGGTTTTGCTGTGATCTTTTCTCCTCATAGCCATGTGAAAGAAACTACTGTGCTATAATCATGGGTGAAGGCAGCCTATGGACAGTCAAATGATTGATAATGTTGAGTTTGAGAAAATCACCATGAATTAGTAATAGCGATGAAGGGCTTTCTGTATGTCAGAGAATGCTCTAAATCTCTCCCTACCTGTGCTCTTATCAGTTATGTGAACTAAAAATTCACTCTGTTATCTAATCTAGTTTGAATTAAATTTTGTCCTACTTTCAACCTACTTTACCTAATGAATATGTTCATCAAACATTTATTGAGTACCAATTTATGTGTTACACACTTTCTCAGCACTTGGGGCAAATAAACAAACATAACTGAGAATCTCCTTGCATTTTGTTGACTAGATGCTCACAGCTGTATCACAAGTTACTAATAACTGGATATAGTTGCTTCTTTTGGGATGGGGCTGCTACAGTGTTTGTACCTGGTCAGCAAGTCTAGTCATCTGATTAATGTGATCATTAATTCAGTAATGATTTATGAGAGCTTTATGAGCTAATCATCTGAGTTAATCCACATTAATGTATCTTTTAGGTAATATGCTTCTTTTCCCAGATTATAAACGATTGCAACATCGTTCAAATGCCTCTGCTTCCAAGAGGAATTTAGAACCAGGGTGGAGTTTTCCATATTTTAGTTTCCATCAGAAGACTGCCTGCCATATGCATAAAAGGACAGATCTTGTTTTTCACCCTTAATCACGATTTCGACTTACCAAGCTTGCCCAAAACTTTAGTTTGAAGTGGATGAACATTGTGCTGAACTCTGGTTTTTTTTCTCATGGTCTACTATGTCCTTCGGACCCCATTTGCTCATCTTCTACTCCACTCTCTATTAGAACATCCTCTAAGGAAAGGATTGTACATATGTGTTGCCCGATGGAAAGACTTCAGCCAGGATCTCTTTTGCTTGGTCAGCATTCGAATGAAGTCCAATCCAGCTCACAATCCTGTACTCCCCAGCTGTGAGGGCTTTGCATTTTCACATTTCCTGCTTGTCTTCTCAGGTGTTTGGCTTCTCGTGTCCCAGCCTGATGTTCTAATAGCAGTTACTCATACTTTTGGTAGAATTTTGCTCCGTGTGTTTACTCTGAAATATTCGTACTATCTTATTTCTTCTTGGAATAGCAACAGGCAAGCAGGTAAAAGAAACTTGGAAGGGAAACTCAGCATCTAACTCAACCTGTGTGTTCCAACACAGCTTCCATTTAACTCTGTCATCCCCTAAAACTATTCAATTTTTTAAAATTAACTTCTTTAAATCACTTGTGTTTCCTGTTTTATCTATTTTCTGTTTGTGATATTAGTTTCTGTCAATGTGGATTACTTAGTAAATTCTCAAGAGACAGATGGTGTTATGTACTTGGTTCGAGACTTGGCAAGAATACACAGTCACTAATGGACTTTTTGATATTAAATATTTTAACAATTATGTCCCTTGGACTAGTAATACTAAAGAAAAATATTTTTAATTCAAAACCCCTTGTAAAGAGGGTAACTCTTGAAAACTAAAGACTTTGAAGTGCTCCTGTTTATGTTGGTTATATTTAACTATACTTCCCGTGTTATTAATTAAAATGGATTTTTTTGTTTGTATTTTGTTTTTTGTTTTTTTTGAGAGGGAGTCTCACGGTGTCACCTAGGCTGGAGTGCCATGGTGCGATCTCAATTCACTGCAACCTCTGCCTCCCAGGTTCAAGCGATTCTCCTGCTTCAGCCTCCTGAATAGCTGGAATTACAGGTGCCCACTATCTTACCTGGCTAATTTTTGTATTTTTAGTAGAGACGGGGTTTCACCATGTTGGCCAGGCTGGTCATGAACTTCTGACCTCAAGTGATCTGCCTTCCTCAGTCTCCCAATGTGCTGGGATTACAGGTATGAGCCACAATGTGTGGCCAAAACAGAAACTCTTGATATTTTTATTGATTAATTCATTTATAAATAACAACTATATTAAACCCATTATATGTTAACATAAATAACATTTTCACTAAAATAACTATATTTTCCAAAACAAATAATAATGAAGAGTAACATTGTTTGTTTTTGCAAACTTCTTTAACATCTGGTCTAATACAACTCAGCTGAATTTTCATATCTTCTTTTTCGTTCAGTCATCACACATCACGTAGCCTTTGCAAAATTCCACTGTCTACTAATAAAAATGGAAAAGAAAAGCGCAGATAACATATTGGTAGCACCATTAAGTGCCTTTGTCTTGTCTTTTGAGATTCTCTGAAAAGGTTCCAGAGACCTCACCACTGCCACCATGTTTTGAGAGCTGCTACTCTGAGTGATAATCAAACTTAAAGAAACATAAGAGGCATCTTACTGTAAGTGTGATCTGGAATAGCAAAAATGGCATGTAGAGTTTCATCATGAAAAAGGTAAAAAAAAAAAAAACAAAAAAAATATAATTTTATTTGTCCAACCATGTAGCTTGATATTTACCTGCTCAGATGGGAAGGCGACAAGAGAGACATCACCCATCACCTCCAGTTCTGTGGCTGCCAGATTTTCTGATGGTATGGGTATAGCCACAAAGGTCCTGGTGTATGGCACATGACTTGACCTTAACATCTTTGTTATTCTCTTCATTTAGAAAGAGAGTTTATGTCTCCCACCATGAATCCTTCTAACAAATTGACGAAGTCTATAAATTCTATACAGAATAATGTTTTCAATGTTAAAAATGAAATGCATAAAATTAAAAAGAAAAATGTATATGAAAATAAGTTACCAACATATTTTATTGAGACATAATAAGAAATGGCCTTTTTAATAACCCATAACATAATCAAATCTAATGACAGATAAATAATCAATATTATGTCAAAGTGGTGATGTGCATAAACCATATTTCAAGATATCTGAAACCATTGTAAGGTGATATGAAAATATGTCTTATTTATATTGGGATAAAGTCAGGTACAACTAATATTTCTGTGGTTTGTTGCCTATATTCATAGTAGGTTAGTAAAATACAAATATAATTGTTTAAACCATCTTTTTCATTTTTATACTCTCCCTGAAATCTATCCATAGATGGTTGGAGATCTACTAACTCTAGCTTCAGTCATGTTTTAGCGAGAAATGTTTCTGATAATGTTATCCTTGGAGCAGCAGAATCACAATCACCTAGAAACTTGTTGGAATCGCAAATTCAAGGGTCTCACTCCAGAACCCCTGGATCAACAACTGAAGTGGGGCCCAGATATCTGTGTTTCTTCAGGTGCTGATGTACACAAATGTGTGGGCACTAATGTTCTAATAGTTCATTTACTATACTCATGAGCAAAGTGTGTCCTGCATTAAGGAAAAAGCAGTCAACTAAGGCACATAGTAGAGAACTGGAACAAAAGGGATCCCTTTCAGAGGTTATGCAAAATTTCTTGCACAGAACGATCCATGCAAGATCACAGAATACTAGGAAAATAGAAGAGGACTTGGAGACCATCTGCTCCAGGAGTAATATTCATGTTAAATGACAATTCGATTATGTTTATACATGTGTTGAAAACTACAAAGTTTAAGAATGAGGGTTTTGGTCAAATTTTAGTAAATGAATGAATGAATAGGGTCAGGTTTAACTATCTATATAGATGAATGTGGAGATGGCGGAAAGTAACAACCCTCAAGTAGTATATTTGCTCTCTTAAATATTTCCAACTCTCTTATCTGTAACTAGAAAAAGATTTTGAGGAAAATATGTAGGAACTTGCCAAAAGACAACAGAAAATTAGGTCCAGAGCCTGAACTAGAAACTCGGGACCTCTAACCCATAATCTAATACTGATGCTCTCTTATATGTCATAGGGCAGTAACTTCACAGCCTGTACAATTTTATATGCTTGGACCTCAGAGTCTCCTCCAGAAGATAGATTGTTTCTTTCCAGATTTTACAAACTAGGTAAATAACTCCTTTAGATAATATCATATTCTGGCCAGGCATGGTGGCTCATGCCTGTAGTCCCAGCACTTCAGGGAGGCCAAGGTGGCTAGATCAAGACCAGCCTGGCCAACACAGCAAAACCCCATCTCTACTAAAAGCAAACACACACACACACGCACACACACACATACACACGCACACACAAAACAGCTGGGTGTGGTAACGGGCGCCTGGTAACCCCAGCTACTCAACCTGGAAGGCAGAGGTTGCAGTGAGCCAAGATCATGCTAATGCACTCCAGCCTGGTTGACAGAGTGAGACCCTGTCTCAAAAAACAAAAAAAACAAAAAAAAAAAAAAGAAAGAAAAGAAAAAGAAAGAAGAAAAAAGAGAGAGAGAGATCACATTCCATTAAATGATTAGGATTGCCATGGCTGTTTAAGTTGTTTACATGCTATTTGAAACATTGGAAACCCCAAGCCAAGCCAAACCAAGTCATCCCTTCCAGAAAGACAATTTAAGACATTGATTTTATAAAGACTCATGCACACGTATGTTTATTGCGGCACTATTCACAATAGCAAAGACTTGGAATCAACCCAAATGTCGATCGGTGACAGAGTGGATTAAGAAAATGTGGCACATATACACCATGGAATACTATGCAGCCATAAAAAGGGATGAGTTTGTGTCTTTTGTAGGGACATGGATGCAGCTGGGAACCATCATTCTCAGCAAACTATCGCAATAACAGAAAACCAAATACCGCATGTTCTCATGCATAGGTGGGAACTGAGCAATGAGATCACTTGGACACAGCAATGGGAGCATCACACACTGGGTCCTATTGTGGGGAGGGGGTAGGGGGGAAGGATAGCATTAGGAGATATACCTAATGTAAATGATGAGTTAATGGTGCAGCACACCAACATGGCACATGTATACATATGTAGCAAACCTGCACGTTGTGCACATGTACCCTAGAACTTAAAGTATAATTTAAAAAAATAAAAAATAAATTTAAAAAAATCATTTGAAACAATGTTACTGAACAAAGAGAAAGTAGGATTGTTTTCTTGAATGAAGACATATAATTCAATGTACCAAGTTAAAATGGAAAAAAAAAAAACAATCAGACCTGGAGAGAGGGCATTCTAATTGTAAATACCAATGAATAATGGAGCACACTTCAAGGGAAACACTAGAAGATTCATTGCTGACGAATGGACCCGAGAATAATTTCTCATTTCACGATTTCATTCCATAGAGCTTTAGGTTAGATGAACAATTTACTGCTGCTGTGCCTTATTTTTCTATTTGTAAACTCAGTAAACTTTCAAGACCATGTTGTTTACACTCTCTTACAGAATGTTGTCCGAACCCCTCTGATATTACCAAAGAATATTTACCATAGACCTTGAAATTGGAAAGGGATTTCCTAAAAACTAAAGTCGTTTATATTACAAGTAGTTTAGCTAAGTGACATTTTATTATAGATACATTTTATGTATAGGAAAAATTAAAACTATTCGTAAAGTTTTTGATACAGAAGAATACTAAGGTTAAATAAAAAATAATCTTACACAAAAGTCATGGAACTTGCCTCCCAAAATTCAATGGTCAACGAATATTTAACCTATGCTACATAAATAACAACAGAGAAAAAATAACTGGGGAGAGTTCAAGGTTATTGTAGGAAATATGTGCATATAAATAAAAGACTATAGCAATGAAAGTGCCCTTATACTTGTTCATACTGTCACCATGGGGAAATCTTTTGAATAGGCTTCTGAGTCCACATAAATAAAAGAATTAGGAACACTAGTCTAACTGCTACAGAGAATTGTGCAGTCATGCCAAAGTTTCAAACAGGGTAACATTTAAATTAAGTGACTCATGGCTCTGGAAAGTATTTCTTGTTCAAAGTTGTATAATATGGGTGGACCGCAACAATTCAGAAACCTTCACCCAGATTCAACAAAAAAATCTCAATTAGTGTATATGATGAAATAATAAAATTCATAGGATTACTTTAAAAAGGGACTTGGGAGGTCATAAAATCAGAAAATAAAATCACAAGCTCTACAATTTAGAAGGCAACTTACCAATCTTATAGTATAACTATTTCTCATCACTTTTTTTGCCTTACTCTACTGATCAAGCATATTTCTGAACTCTACTTTCCTACCTTCTATGCAGATAGTTCTAAATATAATTAATATTTGTATTAATGACTTAAAGTTATCAGTCTAAGAGGACATTAGTTTTCTATTGTTTTGTAGCTAGTTATCACATACTCAGTGACTTGAAATAGCACCTATTTATATGCTTACTGTTTCTACAGTTGCAATCTAGCACATTTGAGCTAGTCGTTTGATCAGGGTCCATCTCAGAAGGCCAAACTCAAGGTGCAGCTGGCTGTGTCCACATCTGGAGCTGTGGCTAGGGAAAGATACACATCCAAGCTCCATCAGGTGGTTGTCAAAATTCATTTCCTTGTGATTGTAGAACTGATGACCTTATTGTATTGCTATCTGTCTGTGAGGATTTTTCTCTTCTTCTTGAGGCTATCTTTGGACCAGGTGCAGTGGCTGACACCTGTAATCCCAACACTTTGGGAGGTCGAGGTGGGAGTGTTACTTGAGGCCAGGAGTTCAAGACCAGACTGAGCAAGAGCAACATAGAAAGAGTTCGTCACTACAAAAAAAAATTTTTTTTGAATTAAGAAAGAAATTGAGGCTACACTTGGAGTTTCACCAGGTGGCTCCTTCTACTTCGGGAATGGAGAACCTTCTTCAACTGGAATTTCATTCATGCTGCTTTTGACTTCCTCTGCTGAGACCAGACACAAAAGGGCTCAGGTGACTAGGTCAGGCCCAGTTGAATACTTTCCTAATTCCATTTAACATTACCAAATCCCATGCATTAAATCAATTTATATTCATAATTTGGGGAATTATCGAGTGTATATGACAAGAAGATGGGAAATCTGGGGGAGTCATCCTACAATTCTGTATACTATAGAATTCCGTGGAATGGAGAAGATATGGACTTTGAAATCAGAAAGGGAGGGGTTAAAAACCTGACTTTGCCACCTGATTTATTTATAGTAAGTGCTTAAGAAATATTTGTTGATTGAATTATGAGTGAAAAAGTGAACAAGGGAATATGGAAATGAATGAGCTTAACATTTCAAAGCCTATTTCATCATTGAGAAAGAAAAATAACAGCACTGAATTGAAGGATGCTTACAAGAATAAAGTGAGATTATACACAAAGAGATCTTGGCACACAGTTAATATTCAATAAATTGGTACCTAGTATTAATCTTTCTACAATGGCATAGTATCTAGGCTTACCACTTTTATAAGGACTTCTACTGTTTCTGGTTTGCTGCAGCAGTCTGCTGCTAACACCAGCAATAATTCCAATCTTTGCATTTTTCTTCTCTTTCCCTTGCTTGTAGAGCCCCTGGTTCTGCTACTTCTTTGAGCAGCATTAAAGTCAGATATCTTTAATAGCCATATAGTGTTTTCTTCCTTATGCTCAGTAAATTAGTTGTATCGGTTGGGATAATAGGGGTTTACAACAAACAAAAAAAAATGCATTTTTACATATTTACATGCTACTTGTCACAAGTAGGCTATGGATCTCTCCCACATCAGAATCCAGGCCAATGAAATACCCCTCCCTAAACCACTGCTAGTCTCAAGGCAGAGAGGAAGGGAACATGGCGGAACCACGCCATGGCTTACTTCGTACTCTGAATCATATGACCAAGCATAACATCCATGGGGCAGAATGCATAATTCCCCCACAGCAGAGCAGCAAATATTTTAATACAATCAGTCTCATTTTAGTGTTCATCCTTATGTAGTTAGTGGTTTTCAATTATGCTGCTCCTTTTTGCTTTATGTTCAGGTACTGTTTTATTGACACCACATTGTTGGTTTATGTGCTTAGAGATGTATTATGGAAGCAGTCATAATATTCAGCTTTGTTTAGAATTTATCTCACAAAATACATTAGTTTAAAATTATAACTAAAAGTATTCTGGAAAATATCACCTACTTATTTGTTTTAAAGTCATCCTAATTTAGATATTCTTTTTTTATATTCATTTTTAATGTATGCTAGCCACTTTTTGTAAACCAGCAAGCCACAGAAATACCCTTGTTCAGAACATTTCAAAATTGAGAAGGTAATTCTTTAGAATGTCAGTCAGTAGCATTTATTGGAGAGTGAATTGAATCAAAGGTACATTTATTTCATAGTACTATCCATAGTTTATACTTTCAGTTTTCATTTCCAGGTAATTCAGAGAAATTACAGTCATCAATTCTAATGATCAATAATATATGTCATCTTTACAGTTGCTTTGATTAAGGAAATAAGATACAGTGTAATGTAAAGACCTCCATAATGCTCTTCATAGCGAATGGAAATTAGCCATTTCAGAACATTACAACACTACTTTAGCCACAAAATATTGTACTATTGCATTGACAGTATATTGACCATAGGTCAAATTATTCCCTCTAACTCTACAATAACTTCATAATTTAAAAAAAAAAAAGTATCTTGCAAAACAGATCTTTCACTACATAGAAGAATTTTTGAGATCTTGAACATTTCCTTAATTTTATCTGTAACACAGAGGCCCCCTCGTGGTGGCATCTAGGTATTTGCAGTGACTATTTCTAAAGAAGAGTTTCAGGCTGTCTGGCATAAACAGAGCCTTTCTGGTGGAGTGAGGCTTGGATCGGTTCAAACTTTTGAGGCTCTTGGCATATGTAAAAATTACCAAAAATAAGTCTGATAAAGACAGAATATATTCTGGTGTATTTTAATTTTTTTAGCATACACAAATGCAATGGAATATAATTTTATCCTTTAAACAGAGAGAAAAGATCAAAAATATTAATTCAAAGTTTTCTAGATGGAGGTGACATGTATTCATAGAACCAAGTTTAAAGGTGCACGCTGAGCAGATTCCAGGGAATTCAGTTAATCTTTGTGATATTGGTGGGCTTTTCTCGTTAACTACAATTTTAAATTTGAGTTCTTCTGTTGATGGGGGATTAAGCCAAGTGTTCCTCCTTCCCAACCAGTCCAATTCCACGCCTCAGCTCCTCTGTTCCCCACCCTGCCCTGCTTATTCTTGTGAACAGATAAATCATCTCAAATGAGGACTCTAAACTAAGAGGAAAAAATGGGTATTCAGCATAGGACAAAGCTTGCTCTATTTCCTTTTTTCCCTCCTATGTCACCCTTGGTTCAGTAATAATCATGAAAAGTAAAAATAAAAATTGAGAAAGTGTTTTGGACGGGAAGTGGAATATGATAGGCAATGTCATTAAACTTCCACGGTAAGAGTGTGACTTGAGGTCTTCATCAACCTTACAGAATACTCAGGTACACAGCCAAAGACTCTGATTTAGAAGGCTGTTTTGGTCCTGTGAAGCTGAATTTGAACATGCACTCCAAGGTATCCTGGGTCAGTTTAGCATGTGTGTGTGTGTGTGTGTGTGTGTATAACCTTGGCTACAAATTAGAATCAACTGGGGAACTTGGTAATTCTGATTCCCAGAACACACCCGACTAATTCAATCAGAATTTCTCAGAAAGGGTCCAGGAATCTCCTCAAATTCTAATATGCGGCTAATTTGAGAAACACTGGGCTGGAAAACAAAAAGGTCACAGGAGTGTCCCCATCAGGCTAAGACAACCAGGGACACACCCGAAATTCCACAAAGTTAGATTTCTTAATTCATTGCAATGAAGGACTTGCACACAGAGGCACTGTGAGTGCCTCAGTAAACAAAAGCAAAGATGGAGTTATTTGAGTACACAGGAGGAGGGTGGATGCTAGTGTTTCAATAGGCTGAAAGCAAAGCAGAGCTGTGTATAAAGGGGTCAACATCAGGTCTGCAATGCAAAGTGGACCCAGAGTTTTCCTTCCTTGGCAGCAGGAATGTTGAGATAGATATGCAGTGTGGTATCCAGAAACCCTTTATCTGAAGCTCTGCAGCTGGGTAGAAATCAAGAATGCTTTTCTGTGTCAAAATGACTTAGATCTTCCAGGCAAGAAAGGAATACGTCTTTCTCATAGATATGATTTCAGGCAGTAAGGTTTCTGATAATCCATGATTTGGGAGAACAAAAATTTCTCAGTGTATAAGAAAGCAACAGTCACTCAAAGAAGCGGACACATTACAGCCGCAATATGTGCTTGGAGGAAACACTGATTCCTGTTAACTTCGCAGGTGACTTAATCGGTGTCTATTATTCCAACCTGATGAATGGTGGGACAGATTTTTACAGTCCGAGCTAATTGTTTTACCTTCTCAGACATGACAGCTATCCCCACAAAATTGCTTCCAATAAGAAACATAGGGCGTAAAAAGAGGATCCCGATAACGTGTCAGTGTGTAGATGTTATTCATGAATTAATTCAGCAAAGATGTATTGCGTGCCTACTATGTGCTGGGCTCTGTGCAGGGAACTGAAAATTCACTGATGAACACTACTCAATCCTCAGTTCTCAAGAAACTTACAAACTGGTTGGAGAAAAACACAAGTAAATAGGCAATTACAACAGTGTATAGAAATGTTATAGCTAGATTTAAAATAAAATTCCACGGACAATTAATCCAGTCTGGGGTACTCAGAAACTGAAAAAATATTATCAGATGTTATGGAAGAGAGAGGAGTGGTGGGGAGTTGGGTGTAGGGAAAGGGGCAGACAGGTGGAAGTAAAAGAAAAATGACTTTGAAAATAGAATCATCTGACTTCTAACCCAGACTCTACTGCAGTAACTGAGTTTTCTCACTTATAAAGTAAGGAAAACAAATCAGAGAAATATTCATTGAGTACCAGACAGAGTTCTAAGTAATAGGAATACGTCAGTGAAAAAAAGAGACAAGCACCCTGACCCTTGTGTAACATCAATTAAAGCAGGTGTTTATTTGCAGAAAGTAAATAAAAACCATAACTAGTAAGTAAATTATTTGCTATGTAGGTAATCAATGTCGAGAGGTGGTGGGGAGAGAATTGCTAGTGGAGGAGTCCTGGGAGAGGCGGGGGGAATTGAAGATTCGTTGTGACGTCTGTCAAAATGCGTAGGCAGCACGGGGCATTCTGGTGAGGTCAGCTCATAGAAGTCATGCTTAGCTAAGCTAAGAGGAAATCCCCTGGACTGTGTCAGCCACAATTTTGACCTCACTCAATATTCCCCTATTCTTCTGACTTCAGAAAGCCTGACTTTGTACCTTAGATAAACTTCTTATTCTATAGCACCGTTCTGGACTTCTCATTGAGATCATTTCTGAAAAAGCAATCAGACAGCAGTTGACATTTCTTGCAAACACTGGTAGCAGTTGAAAAGTTTAAGGCAGAGCCCTGGTTTGCTTATAATGTTCTAAATTTCCCTTAGCTGTTCTTTCCCTTTCTTTCATTCCCTACTTCACCCAAACCTGATTAAACCATGGTTCTCAACACCCACGCTTTCGCCCCCCACCCTCAAAACTAGAACAATGTATAAGAAATTTGGCTTGTCACATTCACCAGAATGAAGAGGTGTTTTGTTAATTTGGTGGAGATGGTCAGGGATGCTGAATGGTCTGCAATTTATGAGCCAGTGCATGTTAATTTTTTGAAAACGGATTTCATTCACAATGCCAATAACTTCTCTTTAAGAAACACTGGGTTAGGAAAACAAAACTTTGCCCAAAAGATTTAGCTATTTCGAAAATTAGATTATAATGTGCTCAAAGCCTACCTACCTCATTTGTTAAGGTGTTTCTATTTTAGTTTAAAATATTTCAGAAGGGTGAGGTGTAGTAATGCCTGTAATTCCAGAACTCTGAGAGGCCAAGGCAGGTGGATTGCTTGAGCACATGAGTTCGAGACTAGCCTGGGCAACATGGTGAAACTCCATCTCTACAAAAAATACAAAACTTAGCCAGGTGTGATGGTCTGCACTTGTAGTCCCAGCTGCTTAGAAGGCTGAGGTGGGAGGATCACTTGAACCTGGGAGGTTGAGGCTGCAGTGAGCCGTGACATCATGCCACTGAGCTTCACCCTGTGCAACAGAGTGAAACCCTGTGTGAAAAAAATTAATTAATTAATAATAATAGTGACATGCTTCAGAATATACAAGGAAATATGTATGTGTTCATTTAATCTGCATTTTAGTGATAGTCAATTGCTGTAATCAAGAATTTACACTCCAGATATAGTAAGTATCTAATCAAGATGACTATGGACATATGTTTTGGTCATTCAAATAATAAATGTTACAAGATTTTATTTATAAAATTCGATGCTTAATAATTAGCAAAATGGTGACCGTAATGGTTTTTTTCAATAGTGAAATTGGTGTTATTAAAAATACATAGTTTCTAAATGGTAGAGCATTCTTGCACCTCCGTGGTGTAAAATAAACCCATGAATAATCATGTTCAAAGCTTAATTGCTAAATGGTCCTGAATATAGAATATGGTTAAATGAACTATGGTAAACTATCATTTTGCTCTTAGGTATATACTGGGACTACAGTCTAATTGATGTGAAAATTTTAATGTATGCATATAATAGAATAGTATACATTAATGAGAATGAACCATTGCCACACACAACATGGATGAATTTCAGCAACATAAAGTTGAATTAAAAAATCAAACATAAAAGAATATACACTGTAAAATTTCATTTTAACTATTTTCAAAAATTGATTATACCAAAATTAATTGTGCTATGGTTATAAAATAGGATATTATATTATACAGTTATTAAAACATTCAAAGACATTAAAAACTCATAATTTAATAAGAGTAATTTTTAAAACTATATGTATTATATATGACTCCCATTCTGGGAATAAAATATATGTATAAGTTTCTAGGAGCATAACAAATGTGTGCAGAGAGATATCAATCAGGGTCCCAATAAGAAATATAGTGATATACTCAAATTAGAACAATAAAAGAAGGCTTTATTTTAAAAACGGGAGAGCAGGATATAGGGGAACTACAAGGAATAAATAACACAGTTACTCCAAACAAAAAGAGAGCTATTACCACCCCTAAACTTGAAGAGCTAAGAAGAAGACCAGTTACCAAAGCACAAGAGAGAGTTGCCTAGAGGTGGCCTTTTT
Organism: Piliocolobus tephrosceles; assembly: GCF_002776525.5. Classification (NCBI taxonomy): domain Eukaryota; kingdom Metazoa; phylum Chordata; class Mammalia; order Primates; family Cercopithecidae; genus Piliocolobus; species Piliocolobus tephrosceles. The sequence continues at coordinate 149,976,422 of NC_045436.1, forward strand.
GAGAGGAGCAGTGGTTGCAGGCGAAGGAGACAGCCAGGCCAAGATGAGCACAGAGAGGAAAGGGGGAATAGTATAATTCACTCTCCTTCCTCCTCTGTGTCTTCTGCTGGGGCTTTGCATTCGCACTAAGCCAACAAGACATCTCTGATGTGATCTATACAGGTTGGCACACCAGACAGAGAAATGGGTACACAAGGGTACGGGTGTGGTTATCAATACTGAGGGTGTTCAGAGGCAGGTCTCAACCAAAGTGGCACGGATTACACATGGGATTGATTTCCTGGATTATCTTAGGAGATTCTGCAGGTATGGCCAATTGTTTTCTTTATATACCTTTATATGGCTTTACTGTAACAACAATATGTGCAGTATTTTTTTTTTAATTCTAGGGGAAAAAATGTATCTGTGTGTGAAGAGATGTGTCTATGTGCTTGTGAATGAATGTATGTGAGTGTATGCATGAAAGAGAGAAAAAGAGGCAGGAAGGGTATGAGAGGAAGTGGTTTAATGAGATTGTATGTGTGCAGGTGAAGCGGTATAGGTAGAGTGAGATGTCATGTCTGTGTGTGCATGTGTCTGTGGGGGAGGCATATTAATGATTGTATGTGTATATGAAATGTGGAGGTGGGGTATATGTGAATGAGGACATTTGTGAGAGTGTACGAGTGGATCTGAAACTATATGTGTATGAGGTGTGTGTGTGTGCACATGTATTTATGTATGTGAATAGGTGTGTTTCTGTGAGATAGTTGGGAGTGGGGTGTGCAGGAGGGGTGTGTTTGTGACAGCGTATGTGAGGTGCACAGGTGGATGTGAAACCATGCAGATAAAGGGTAGGCCGGTGTGTTTGAGGGTGCATTTGTGATGTGGCAGGGGTGTTTGTGAGGGGACATACATATTAGCATGTGTGCATGCAGGTAAACACATATGTGAGTGTTCTTAGATACATCCATACACGTAGAAATAGAAATATTTTCTTCAAGTAAAAAGAAAACCAGAAGAAATTATGCCAAAATGTTAATAATAGTAATCTCTAGTGGCAGGATAAGAGGCAAATTTCATTTTCTTCACTTTTTTGTTCGATTGCAATCAGGAAAACAATGAACATTTTGGTCTGTTTTCTTTGCTCCAAGAATATATGAAAATATTATTGTACCTTTTTGGCAGCATGTAAAAAAATCTTGACTAATGAAATATTCCTTTATGGGACTATGTTTGAAAATTGGAACTGCCTTTTTCAATATATAACTGAACAGATACCTAAATCCCTGGTTAATTTGTAGAAGGAAATCTTCCATTTAAATTTGAGAACCATTAAAACATTTAATTTTGTAATACAACTTAATTAATTCCTAGGTATTCAATAACCGAAACTAATTGCTACTGATGTTTTCAAGCCAACGACCTAATGGTTTTTGCATTAATGAGTCAGTGAAACTAGTTCAATGTCCCATTTATATCAAACTGCTTCAGAGAGCTAAAGGGCTTTAGGTTTTCCAAAAACTCAAAGCTTATACTAGACATTAATAGTGATTATCAATAGAAAGAGGGGTTTAGATAAGTTTTAATTTTTCTTTCAATTTAGTGTTCTATTTACAGATGTTTTGTTTGTTTTTAATGATGTATATATAGGGCTTATGTAATAAGGCTTCTGTTAACTAATTTTAAAGCAGGTTTTCTTCCTAAGTAGAAGAAATAGGCCTTGAATTCTTTCACTGAAAACTTATTTTCTCTGCACTGCCTCATTTCACTAGTAACAAAATATGGAATTTTCCCTCTTCCAAGTTATGATTTTATAAAGGAAAAGTTTGTGGCAGTAAATGGCTGAAGTGTTATTCTATTTTTAATTTATTTCGAGCTTAGACAAGTTTTTTTAAAGTGAATTACTACCACCGACATCAAGTCTTTCAGCCCAATTTATTTTATATTGTTTCCTGTAGGCTCCATGGTATCTATGTAACTTGAATTGGTTGCCTGAGTCGACCAAAAATAAAATTCTAAGCCCCCAAGATCTGAACAAGCCCCTCCTCTCAGCCAAGGGCATTCCAAAGTTATCCTGAAAAACTAGTTCAGGCCATGATGGGAAGGGGAGGTTAGACATGCCTCGTAATACCCCCCTCTCTTTTGGAGTTCAGGAAAAGCTGACCAGCATAAACATCAACAGACCTTAGGTCTGATAAGAAATACTTACAATCTATTCTCCCTAAAGCCTGCTACCTGGAGGCTTCATATGCATTATAAAACTTTGGTCTCCATAACTCCTTATCATAACCCAAACATTTCCTTCCTGTTGATTCCAGGTCTTTAGATAATAACTGTTTCAATCAATGCCAATCAATAATCTTTAAATCTACCTATGACCTGGAAGCCCCCACTTTGAGTTGTCCTACCCTTCCAGATTGAGCCAATGTACATCTTACATGTATTGATTGATGTGTTATAACTCCTTAAAATGCATGAAAGCAAGCTCTACCCCAACCACCTTAGGCATATGTCATCAGGATCTTCTGAGGCTGTGTCATGGGCCTGTCCCTAACCTTGGCAAAATAATCTTTCTAAATTGATTGAGAACTGTCTCAGATATTTTTGGGTTCATACTTGAAATCATGGAAAACAAGTTTAATTTTATGTAGATAGCAATTGATAAGTAATTACATATATCAGATCTTTTCTTCACACTCAGCTTTTAAAATGTGAACAAGTCAAACTCAATTGCAAATGCTAGTGAGGCCAAACTGAAGACAGTCATGATTGCAAAACATAATCACTCAACCAGAGAGGAGCGCTCACACCCAGGAATGCTTTCTATTGTCTGATCTGTGCTTCTCCCTTTGTCTCATCTGATTTCTCAATAGCACATCATTAAATAGACTGACTTCAAATAATATCATTTGGAAACTGCTAGGAAAATGTTAACAGAAACAGTCTTAAAAACTCACCATGTGCCTTTTCCTAGGGGTAAAGGAAGAGTGATCAGGCTTTTACTCAGCTGCTACATCAAACCACTGCTGTGGTTCAGTGAACACCTTATTTTCCCACTTGAATTTGAGCTCTTCTGCAAGATCGCTCCTGCCAATCTTGCGGAGATGTCGAGCCAGGAGGCGAAGTTTGTCGGTGAAAGTTGGAAGCGATTTTTTCCAGAAGCAAAGAAACTCATGGATCTGTTCTGTGAGATCATCAGGGTTCTTGAGTTTGATGAGCTGAATGGTGCTACGGTGAAGAGGGAGAGTTGAGGAAAGAGACTCAGCGTTTTCTTCTGAGAGCTCCTCAGCCAGCCAGTGGAGCAAGTTATCCCAAAGGGCTTCTGTCAGGCACAGGAGGAACACTCAGAGTTAGGACTCTTTCCTGGAAGATGCATGGGTCTAACCCTCCACACCTGTTTATAGGAAGTCTCCCTGCTCTTTGGTTTGGCCTTGGAGCATAGTGCATAGATATGAGACTACCTAGAGCAACAGTCAAAAGCCTCTGAATCCCTGGCATTCTGGGATCATCTCCTGAGGGCACTAACTATTGCAGAGAGTTTTAAATGCTTATGAAATTTTAATGTACCTGAGAACCAAGAGGGTGTGTTAAAATGATTTTTACACTCTGCTCTACATAATCTAATTGAGAAAAGCTAGGGTAGGAGCAAACATTTTTAACAAGCTCCCAGAAGATGCTGGTGCTGAGGTCCCCAACCATGCTTTGAGTAGCACTGTTTATTTGTTTTTTGTTGCTGTTGTTGAGATGGAGTCTTGCTCTATCTGCAGGCTAGAGTGCAGTGGTGCGATCTCAGCTCACTGCAACCTCCGCCTCCTGAGTTCAAGCGATTCTTGTGCCTCAGACATCCAAGTAGCTGAGATTACAGGCACGCGCCACCACACACAGCCATTTTTTTTTTTTTTTTTTTTCTGTATTTTTAGTAGAGACAGGGTTTCACATGTTGGCCAGGATGGTCTCGATCTTCTGACCTCGTGATCCGCCCACCTTGGCCTCCCAAAGTGCTGGGATTACAGGTGTGAGCCACCACGCCCGGCCTAGTAGCACTGTTTTTGAAGGGTCATTTTAGGTTCAAAACCTATTTCTCCTTATTAGTGCTAATCTGATGCATAAATTATACCAGCAGCTAGCCAATTCTCACACACATCCCTAACTATATACACAATCACACACACAAACACACACACAACACGATCTACCACCCAAAAACAATTCTGTGGAAGATCCCTTACACCAACACTTTCCACTGGGCCATCCTCTGTTGACTCCTGTTCACCTGTTGTTACGGTTGTTACTGATATGTAACTTAGATCCATAACTCTGAATGAAACCTTTTTCTCCACTATCTGTCTCCTTTCACATTCCAGCCCTCCCCTGCATCATAGCCATTTTCTCCCACTCTCATGCTCCACCCCTGCACCGGTTTCCCTGGTCTGGTGTTAAGCAAGCATTCTATCTGCCTTCCATTCATTACTCGACTATTCCTTCCTCCTACACACTCCTGTAAATTGCACTCTGATTTTACAATATAAAGCCACCTTTCTGTGAAAACAAGGAAAAGGGGCCAGCACTTCCTTCTTCTCCATCATCACTTTCAACCCAGTGCTCTGCTACCTCCATGCAATGCATTTAATTTGAAGTCCATGCTATCTGGGCAGGTTTTTCTCATCCCATCCACGTCATCAGCAACACTCTGTAGGCAACTTCATCGGCAGCCCTGCGGATCATCATTCACACCTCTGACCCCAGATTATGTGGTTCCTTAATTTTGTCAACTCCAATGACATGTCTCGTGATGCCAAACTAGAAACTGACTTTCAAGGCCGATCTTCATGTTTCATGCTCAGTCAGAATTATTCTACCTCCATGGTTTCAGCCTCTTAATATTATTGTTGACCTCTACCTCCTAAACTTATTCCATGGCCTCTATTCTTTTGCTTCTGCTCAATATGCTCTTTGCTGCCATCAGTACTATAGTGATCCCTTGGTGTCCCCCAGTCATTCAGTCACCTCTGCAGAGTCTCACATATCTCTGTACCTGCACTGCTCCTAGTGATCAACTATGCACATCAACGATAGTCTTGCATCCACTTTAAAATATGTCGTCTTTTTTAGGTTTCATTTTTCTCAGTTTGTCAATCTGAATCTTGAGTTATTCAGATTGCATTCACTTACCTGGGCTGCCTGATGTTAGGAAAATATGTTGAATGCAATCAACAAACTGTAAGCTATGTAATACCATTTGAGCCCTTAGTCACTTGAAAATCCATTAAGAATAATTTTTCTAAACTCAATATAAATTTGTTTGTAACAATGACATAAATCTTTTCTCTTATCCTTTAGCCCCAGTCTCAATCTCATTCTGTTTCTCTCAGCCCATGTCTGCTTCTACTTCACCCAAAGTCATTTGACTTGATTTCTCCTAACTTGGTTTTCATTTCAAAATTACTTTCTTACAAAATCTCACCCCTCTGTGTTTGCTGGATTTCATCCCTCACACTATTATTCATCAAGTATTTTCCCTTCACGCCTGTCCCTTAATCTCCCCTTCACCAAGGCTCCTTCCTTGCTTCCTACAAACACTCTCAGGCCTCCTCTTCCCTTGTTTCTGCTACTGTGTCAAGCTATTGTGCTATTTCTCTCCTCCTCTTTATCACATATTCTTTTAATGTCTAATGTAAACTCGAGGCCTCAAGTTCCTCACTATTGACTCACTACTTAAACGTCTGCTTAGGGGTTCTATGCCCTTCTTCAAAACTCTATTGACGCTTTCCTTTCCAGTCTTCTGAGAGGCCTCCTAATTATTACGCACTGCACTGATTCCTGGCTTGCATCTTCTCTGACTTCCATGGAGCATTTTACTCCTCTGCTTGGAGTCCCTGGCCTCCCCTGCTTCTCCTCTTTCCTCTCTTGCCCTTTGTCAGCTGTATTTTTCCCCTGCTAACTCTCTTCCTCCTATATTCTTTTCCCTCTGCTAACTCTTTTCCTCCTAATACTGCTGTATTACTGCATCCTATCTCAGACCTCTTCTATTTCTGTCCTCTCCCCTCAACGAATGAATGCATCAACTCTTACTGATGTTACCCTATGGGAAATATCCTAGATCTACCCAATCTTTATCTTTTGGCATTGTTTACCTAAATCCTCGTATAGCACTCCAATATTCATCTCCTAATTATCTGTCAGTGGATACTACAGCCAATACAAATGTCATACTTCTAAAATTAAAATAATCAATGATGGCCTTTCCTTCTCACTACTTGATCTTCCTTCACTCTATTCACTTTCTTAGTTAATGCGACCACTCAGCTGAGCAAGCTGAGACATGTGATGTTATTCACATTTTTCAAAGCCTATTTCTTATCCCCTGCACCCAAGTCCTGATGTTCCTAACTCTGAGCATCTCAAATATTTGCTCTACTTTCCTGCCTTGCTGGCTCAATCTTAACCGTGTTCTACCTAGCTTCTTCCTTGCTTGTTGCAGGAACCAGGATTCTTACTTGTATCCCTGCTGTCAGTTTTGGTTCACCTGAAAGTCTAATCTGATCTTGCCAGTCCCCTGTTAACGAATTTCTTGTAGGGTCTTCCTATTGTCTAAACATCTTTACTAGGCATTTAAAACTTTTCATGTTTTCTCCCACTCAAAATGTCTAAGCTCATCTACCATCACCCTTCCTACAGCAGTTCTGATGGCATTGGTCATGTGGGAGGACTCGTGTGAGGACAAATATCTCCTAACCTGTGTAAGAAACTAGAACTTCCTAGTACCCATAAGAAGGATCCTTCTACCTTTCTACTCTCCAGTGACTGTTGATGATGGCAGTGATTATGCTTTTATCTGGACATCAAATTCTTCAAAGGTTAACAGCATTATTAAACTTGCAAAGCTTTCATCTATTGCTGTTGTTGTTTCCTATATCATCTGCTCTCTTTTTAGATCCAGTTTATTTACCCCTGAAAGGGTTTATAATATGGTGTTTATTATATCCTATTCCTAATGGAGTTTAGTAAGACCTGAACATTTTCTGTACCAATCTGTAAGGGTAACCCCTGATTGAAAGTCTATCATTCATAGTGGGCCTGATGCACTAGTAAGAAAATCCTCACTGACGTTTTCTCAAGACCAATAAATTATCACATTAGCAGCTACTGACATCACAAAGTAAAATGTTTCAAGAGCTAAAATAGAATAAAAGTTTCCAATTGCACCCTGAAATCTGTAGCATTATTATGTAATTGAATTATGCATAATGACAACCAAATATTAAATGCTTCTTGTGGTTTCATGTCAACATATACCTCAATTTCAAATAGACTGACTTCAAATGTTGATTTGAATTGACCATACTTCAAGATTTACATCTTAGGAGTCAACATTTCAGCTCAAAGTATAGTCATCTATTTAGTAAACTAAGCAACTGCTAGTCATATGAATAAAATAAAACTCAGTAACATTTATATTTCTTGCAGATTTCAACTCAGCTTTAATTACATGAATATTTAAGAATGATAGCTTGGTTTATTTGTGTATGACTTTGCAGGAAATAAGTATTTATTAGACCAATAAAGTTAATGATTGTTTAATTGGAAAGTCACTTTCTCCATTCCTTTTTATGAAATGATTCACATATATATAACATATAAGAGGTGTGGGGAAGCACCATAATGATGACAAAGCAAATATTCCTCACCTACAGGATCCTTAGAAACTCTTTGGGTACTCTGTGGACGGTTGATTAATTTCTTATGCTATTGGGGGAAAGGAACACAAAATAAACAGAAGAAATAATTAATTTGTGAATAAGTTACAACAGAAATTAATCCAAACTTCATCTCTATTTGGAAGAAGTACTGAATTGCATACCTCACAAAATTAAATACTTATTTATGCATGCATACTCAGCACTTATTTTCCTAAGTAAAGCAAAGTATACTAACCCAAATATTTCAGCACATTTAAATTTAAGAATACACATTTAAATATTATTAAAGCACTCAGATTAACTCTAAATGAACATTTTCCAACCAAAATTTAAAACTGTTAAACCAGCTAGCATAGAGCAAGCTACCAGCATGCTATAAAGATGCTATTTTGTATTTTGTAAAATCCCCTCTGGGGCAGGTGCTTTGCCTCAACACTCAGCACAGAACCTGACACCTAACAGGTTAAAAGCAATCAAATCAGTGAGCAGATATTATTTGAAAATCAACATTTTATCAAGAAGTAAATATATTTATTTTGCCAGCTTTCTACAGAGTCTGCAGAACAGTTTTTTCTCGGGTAATAAGAGATAGTGGAGATAGCATATGAGATAAAATAAAATTATCTGGGTTCAGATACCTAGCCAGTGGTTGAGAGCATTGCATTTTGGAGAATTTATTTAAGTGCTCAACCTCAGCCCTGAAATGCCTTTATGGATGTCCACATCACAAAGCCTTGCACACAAATGTTCACAGCATCTTTATTTGAATTAGCCAAAAACTTGAAACAACTAAAATGTTCTTTAGTAGATACATAGTTGAACAAACTATAGAATATCCACACTACAGGATACTAAAGTAATAAAACAAAACAAAACATTGATACATAGGACAATTGGCAAGGACCTCAGGGCATGACGCTAAGAGAAATATTCTAGTCTCAAAAGGTTATGTATTCTGATTATATCACATTGTTGAAATTATAAGATTATAAAGATGTAGAACAGATTAGTGATTGCCAAGGGTTACTGATGGAGGGGGAAGGGGTGAGGGAGCACAAAAGAGATCTTTGTGGTAATGGAATAGTTCTATATCTTGAATGTGGTAGTTACATAAATCTATACCTGAAAAAATGCCAGAGAACTATACATACACATTGTATCAATGTCAACTTCCTGGTTTTGATATCTTGCCATAGTTATCTAAAATGCAACCACTGAGGAAATCTGGGTAAAGAATACATTGAACTTCTCTGTACTATATTTTGCAACTTCTTGTGAATCTTTAATTACTGTATGTCAAAACGTTTTTTAAAGCTTATTTCACAGCAATGATACGAGGATGATGTAAGTGTTACATGTTAATGAGTAGCATACTGCTTCCCACTGAGCCCCCTAATACAAGTTAGTTGAATCTGAATATCACATTTTATAGGCATTCTTGTCACAAATACTACATAAACATGGAAGCATATAAAACTTTCATTAAGAAGTTTTAATGGGAAAAAAATTAAGAAACATAGCATGAGTTGAAGTATGTTATTATACTATAGCACTGCAAAATAGCGCATATAATTTTCAAGGCATCAGCTATATGTTTGAACCCCTCAAAATATTGAGAGAGAAATACCAGTTTAAATAATGCAGCAGATTGTATCATTCCCATCAAAGGGCCCATGGCCTTGGACAAGAGATACATATTGAGACTTTTCTTTATATCAGCAGTTTTTCCCCCTCCATAACTCTTTGTTCACAGATGTCTCATCGTATTTGGATGCACACAGAATGCTTCCAGTGTTTAAATTTTTTTTCATGTACATGAAAATGCAATTCAAGTACTTCATCTGATGCACAACCATAGAAGCTGTGAATTGGGGTAGCTCAGGCTCTTTTTAGACTTCCAGGCACTGTGTTGGTCGCCCATGTGGTCCCTTCATAAAGGATTTTCATAAAGGATTTTCAGTGTTGCCTTCTCTTCCCTTCCTTTTCATTTTCCTCCTCTCCGTGCCCCCAAGCCTTTTTTGCACGATTTTGGTCTGTGCACTCTTTTCGCTTGAACACTATCTTTTGAACCTCCTTGGTACTCAGGCTCAGCTACAAGCAGAACAGTCAGCCAACATTTGGCCTCCTGCAGTCTCCCCTCTCACAGGTTCCCAGCATCCCTACATGGCTCGCCGGATGCCTTCCTTAGCAGAAACAGTTCTCATTCCCATGCCCCCCCCCCCCAACTCCCTCCGCCCCACTTTCCTCTCTTGCCTCCTTGCAATCAAAAGATGCTTTTAAAGGCACTTCTCTGCTTCTTATTTGGTTTTTATTTGCAGGTTTTATTCCACAGTTTTCCAGGTCTCACTCTGTAACTGAGTATCCCAACCTCCAATCTCAAAATTCATTTTTAAACTTTTTTTTTTCCTTTCTTGATTTTAGCCTTGAAATATACTTTGAAACTGTTTGTTTCTCCCTTTGCCACCAGGCACTTCTGTGAACCATGCTTGCTTATCTAATTGTATGCTTGCTTAGAAATTCCAGGGGCCAATCTTGAAACAAACCAGGCAGAGAGACCAAGCTGTGAAATCCTCCCTCTTAGCGGGAGTTACAAACAGCCCACCACTACCAGGCTGAAGTCAGGATCACAAAAACTGGACCTCCATATGGGTGATTATGCAAGATAGCCCTTACAACAAGACACACAGACCTGCACCTTCCTGCACGACTTCTGCATGCTTTCTACACCTTTTCCTTCTTAAACTCCTTCACTCCGCCCAAAATGTTGAAATAGTCATTTGAAGGCATTAACTTGGCCTTTCCCCCACATGCTAGCATTTAGTTAGCAAAACTGCTTTCCCTTCAAAACAGTAACAATAACAGCAACCACAACAACAACAACGACAAAAGGTGCCGTTTGATTACATTTTCTCAGATTCTATTTGTGAAAGTAATATTTCTTATTCCTCTCAAGTAATCTGTTTTATGTTAGTGTTGCATATTTTAATTTGCCACCTACGATATCTTAAATGCCACTTGCAACATGTCAGTGCGCTGGAGAAATGCTGGACAAATTTAAACGTGACTCTCCAGCTCTCTGTAAACTGTTTCCTTGCTGCACAATCCACATTTAAATGGGTATAGTGGGGCTTATGTGGCAGTTCTCCCTGAATTATAAGCCTCTTGAGGGCATCAGTATAAAAATATAAGCAATTCAGATATGTACAGATGTGTCACATTTTATGCTGTTAAGCACGATGCAAGGCTTATCTATTTAGAAGTCATTTTAAAAATTGAAATCAAAGACAGGCACCTACACCAGAAAGAGGTATGAGTGTCTTGAGCTTCATAGCCACTATCATTAGGATTCTTTTGATTACTGACTACTCTTTCCATGCTCCCTAATTACAGCCCTGTATTGAATTCTTAAAGCAAAGTAAACCATTTTTTACTTGAACTCCTACGTGTGAAAAGTTTATCTTTTGTGTGCAACTCAACAAACTGGAGTTGGTTACATCCACTCAGTTACCCAGTGTTATCTCCCAAGGAACCTCCACGAGTTTACCGTCCTTGGGGCTTTTCAGTGCTCCAAGATCCAGCCATTATCAGTCTTCCCTTTACTCAATAAACTTAATGTTTTTGAAGGCCAGGAAAGTCTATCTCATTCCTGTATATGTCAGACATCATCGTAGATAAGGTGTTGTACACACAAAGCAGTAAAAAGTATTTTATTGGCTGGGTGCAGTATCATGCTTATCATCCCAGCACCTTGGGAGGCTGAGGCAGGAGCGTAGCTTTAGCCCAGGAGTTTGAGTCCAGCCTGGGCAACATAGCAAGACCTCATCTCTACAAAACAAATACAAAAAAAAAAAAAAAAAAAAAAAGCCAGGCATAGTGACTCACTCCTGTGGTCTCAGCTACTTGGGAGGCTGAGGCAGGAGGATCACCTGAGCCTGGGAGGCAGAGGTTGCATTGAGCTGAAATCATGCCACTGCACTCCAGCCTTTGTGACAGAGTGAGACTCCCCCACTCAAAAAACTTAAAAAAAAATTGCGTTCACATGATGATACCGTCTCTCGATTTAAAGATACGCCCCTTCATATTCTGCCATATTTTCAAGGAACTGGTCAAATTCGACCTCTTTTATCAATTGGTTTCTTATTTGGGAATTTATACACTATGCTCTCACACAATTTAGCTAATAACTTAATATATTGTTGTTAATGCCATTCATATGTGTTGTTTGCCCTCCCGAATTAGACACTCAGTGATTTATTGTGTCCTCTTCTGCATCTTCTTTTATATCAGTACTTACATTTGCCACATGTTAAGCACATCATACCTTTAATAAATACTTAATAGCCAGAGGGGCCCTCCGTGGACAGTCACAAGGATTGTTATCCTCATACATGTAAGGTCAGCAGTTTCAGCTGTTCACACAATCTGCACAGCAAGGTTTTTATGTATCCATGAAGATTTCTTCTACTATTTCCTACAGAACACATTTCAGATCTCCGCTGCTTTTTGAAAAACACATACCTTACACCCTGTCTACCACTGTCTCACAAGGTGTTTAGTTTTCTTTTCGCTGAGAAAATTAAGCAGTGGGCTGGGCATGGTGGCTCATGCCTGTAATCCTACCACTTTGGGAGACCGAGGTGGGTGGATCACCTGAGGTCAAGAGTTCGAGACCAGCCTGGCCAACATGGTGAAAACCTGTCTCTACTAAAAATGCAAAAATTAGCCAGGTGTGGTGGTTCATGCCTGTAGTCCCAGCTACTCAGGAGGCTGAGGCAAGAGAATTGCTTGATCCCAGGAGGCCAAGATTGCAGTGAGCTGAGATTATGCCACTGCACTCCAGCCTGGGTGACAGAGAGAGACTCTGTCAAATAAATAAATAAATAAATAAATAAATAAAAATAAAAGAAACAATAGTAGGCAGTGGTTCTCAAACCTGGGTGTTCCTGCCAATGAACCTTGAGAAACGGGCAAAAAAGGGAAGCTCACACTTTGATTCAGCTGGTCTCAGATAAGGCCAAATTTGGAATAAGCAACTGGGTGATTCTGATGCTGAGGCTGAGTGACTGCACATCGAAAAAGCCAATCAAGTATCAAACCCTACATGAATTATCAACTAGCAACCCTATAAATGTATCCCAATGAATGCATGGAAGAATGAAAGAAATATCTTTATCCAAAAACTGATGAGAATTTCTAATGTCACATCAGGACAAAAGTAAACCAGATTGCTTCACCTTACCTAACTCTATAGGGATATAGTCATAAAAACATTAATTTCTATTAAGTAATTTCATAAATTACCTTACAGGAGTCACACAGATGACCTAGCTCTGGGGCCCATCTCCTCATGCAGAAATTCCAGCTTCTGGAAAATTTTTCTCAAGTATTTCTGGCAGTTCCATTGGCTTTACTCTCTTGGTATCCACAGTGTTCCACTAGGTGCCCCCAGTGCTCAGCTGGACCATGCAGCCCTCCACACTCCTTCTGTGGGCACAGCAGCTTCTCCCCATGCATCTATCATCATGTAGCATGCCATGATGGTTTCTACCTGTCCTTCAGTTTTGCTTTCATGGTGCCACATAGCTCCAGCTGACATCTGTGGTTTCCACAGGTTTGCACAGCTGCTGTCCTACTGCTGCTCTGCTAGGTCCCACCAGCAGTGATACCGCTGCACCTGCTCTATACTGAGCTCTTGGTCCCTCTTGCTTCTCTCCCAAGGAAAGAAATTCTTGTTAGTGGCCAACCTAAGCTCTCTCTCCAGGTATACGAGCTGTGTGGCAAAACATGATAGGACGAGGAAAGTGGCTTCCTACCCCTCATGCCATATGATATTAAAGTAATATTCACTGTGCCCTGATATGCCACAGAACTAAATAAAATAGGTTTTCTTTTTTTTAATTAAAACTTTTTTCCATCAGACATAATCATACATCTAAGGAGTGGAAATGGAAGATAGATTTTACCAATAGCTGCAGTGCTCAACCCTAAATACTTACTGGCCTCTGCTGACTAAAGCGTTCGGTGTATAATTTATATTTATATATTTCACATATATTTAACATACATTATACATAATTCTGGTATATAATAATATATATTATATTTATATATTACATACTCAACATGCAATATTTAATACATTCATATGTATTTAATACATTTATATGCTAAATTTATAAAATATGTTCACGCATTTTCAGTTAAAACCATCCTAACTTCCCTGCATACAGAACTCTGTCAAGTCATATCTCATATACCCAGTTATTTCTGAAACTCAGGTTCATTTCTTACCCCAGAAACACCTCAGCTTTCATGCAAATAACTTTCTAGGCTGTTTACTTCTCTGCACACTCATAAGGCATGTCTGGAACTCTCAGAATTGAGCCTGAGCTCATATCTGAGTTGTATAAAAATTGCTTTCTCCTTGGTTACCTCATTTGCCTTTCACTAAAAAAAAAAAGAAAAAAAAATGTGTGGAAGATGGGGAGCTCTTACTGTTTTCCTCTGTGATACATGCAACATTAAGGATCAAGAGTGATCAGGTTTCCTGGTTGAGAGCTAACCACACTAGTCTCTGACAGTTCTTGGGACTGGAAAGAAGCTCAATACTTCAGCCTTGGCAGGGACTCACGCTCATTGTAATGTGCTTTCAGGGAGCTTTGGGGTGGTACTGGCACTGACTAAGCTGATGTCACTGTAGAAACATGTGCATGAAAACAAGAGTGAAAGACAATGCAGTGGAAAGACAATTGCCATTGTGGACCAGCTTTAGGGCTGATTTGTTTGGTGATATCACGTCATCATTGTGCCTTCCCAGCCGCAAAGAATGAACACAGGTCATTATAGGGAGCAAAGCAAAGATAATGGAGCTCCTCACAATACCCAGTAAAACCTAAGGTGAAAGTTAGAAAGGGGACAGTCAGGAAAATCATAAACCCTTCCCACCATTTTAAACATATTTTGAAGGGCTAAGTAGAAAAAGCAAAATGTTACCTTTGAATACTAGAGCAATATTTTTATTATTTTATTTTATTTTATTTTATTTCATTTTTTGAGATAGAGTCTCACTCTTGCAGCCAAGGCTGGAGTGCAATGACGCAATCTCGGCTCACTGCAACCTCTGCCTCCTGGGTTCAAGTGATTCTCCTGCCTCAGCCTTGAACTCTTGACCTTAGGTGATCAGCCCACCTTGGCCTCCCAAAGTGCTTGGGTTACAGGCATGAGCCACCGTGCCTGGCCAGAATGCCCTATTTTTAACTGTACCTTGTGCAGTCACTAATTTCAAGGGCAACCGAAACAATACTATTGCCATTTGCCGTAAGAAGTTGTAAAGTTTGTCCTCTGTAATTTCTACTGCTTCCCAGTTCTTGCAGACTCTAGTGCAGAGCAAATTTTTGTGTGAAGTAACACCGTAAGAATTTTCTGATACCTTTAGCACCATTTAGCATGGATGCCACATAGCCTTATAGCTAAGCATCAAATTTATACAATAAATGAAAGAAAATGGCACGTTGTTTTTATTAATTTTATTATTTACCCTAGAGCACTTATGCATGAACACATTCTAATAGGTTATTATTGTGATACCTGTGGCAATAGCTCTTTCATCCAGCTGCCCTAACCTCACACTCCTCCCATTCCCACGTACTTACTGTAGGGCTTGCTTTTAAATAAGTCTTTTGTTATTAAAAGACATACAGGTAAAAGTGATAGAATTAACAATAGACTAAGAAAGTACATATAATTAGTATTTTTCTGTGTATCTTTAGCATGGATTTTTACCAGAAGCATTTAGGGTGTTATAAGTCCTGACTTTTCCTGCTTACTGTTCTTTGTATTTATTTTGCATATAGACCTCTTCTACTACATAAGCGTTGCCATAAGCAAACGGCAATGCTTAGTTTATAATGTAAAATCATAACTTGTTTATAATGCAAAATCATTATGAATTGTATGAGTCATACATTATAAAGTTCAGCATACCCTTTACTGTTATGCAATAAATGAGCTCAAGTTAAGCAAAACTTGAGCTCATTTACTGCATAACAGTAAAGGGTTATTTACTTTATTATAATCTTATCACTTTTACCTGTATGTATTTTAGTAACAAAATAAAAGACTTCGTTATCGGAAAAATCCTACACAGATGTCACAATAATCGCCTATTAGAATGTGTTCATGCATATGTGCTCTAGGGTAAATAATAATAATAGTAAAGAGTATGCTGAATTTTATGATGTATGACCTCAAGTTTTGCTTAACTGGAGCTCATTTATTTAATAACAGTAAAGGGTATGCTGAATTTTATAATGTATGACTCATACAATTCTTAATGATTTTACATTATAAACAAGCTAGACATTATATTGATCAAGAAAGTAATCTGGTACAAAAATTAATGCTAGCATAAAAACTCTGTGCTGTAGTTATGTGTTCAACATAATCACAAATCTAATAAAAGCTTATGTAAGTATCAAGTGAGGATGTACATGTAACTATATCATTGCAAACCCATAAGAATGGTTTGAAGTGTTATTATCCCCATTTCACAGATATAACTTTTCCAAGGTAATATGGCTAGGATATGGCAAAACTAGTCATGAAACTGAGGTCTGTATGAAGCTCTAACAATAAATAATACTTCCTCCAGATAATAATACCAGCTACTATAATTGCCATGTACCAGGAATTACTCTAAAAACTTAAAGTATGTTATAGAACCTTGACAGTATAATATGGTATATAGTCCATCATAAACATACACACACATCCTTGTGAGTTTATTATGCCTATTTCACAAATGAGGAAACAAGTTTAGAAAGATAAAGTTATTTGACTAAAACATACATGCTAAATGACAAATACAACATTTAAACTGACATCAGTAAGAATCCAGGTCCTGTATTTGTAACTTTAAGTTAACCTTTGTATGTAACATGAAGGTTGTAATGTGGAACTTTCCACTCAGTTACTTCAGTACCTCCAGCACTACGCTTACTATTTACATATATAAATTTTATTGACTTGGTGGTAGTATTAGATGGAAGTAAAGAGCTCAACTCCTAACATATTATTCATTAAACTTGTAACCTTAAGCAAAGTAGTCCCTTTGTGCCTCAGTCTCCTCCTTTTAAAAGTAAAGATATACAATGCCATTAGAAAGAGGCATTGAGTTACATCATGTATCTGAAATTAGGGTATCATATGTAATAAGTGTTCAAAATAGTACCAGTTATTACTTAAAGTATTTTTTAAAAATATTTGTTGCCTACATAAATACATTTTAAAAGAAACACTTCTATTTAAACCGCAAGTGGGAAAACAATTTCATCTATATAAACACAAGAAAACCTTAAAAAATACAATTAAAACATGACAATATTATTAAATTCTGTAGCCAGCCAAGATCTCTGAATCCGAAAGTTATTCTCTATTAAAAAGAAAGCTTTGCAATTGTTAAGGAGGTATGAAAACAAGTTAACAACAACCTGAGTTCTATTCAGATTAAAGTGTAAAAAGAGAACATTGTTTCACTGTTTTGATTCCTTTTTGTTGAAAGCTGGTGTGTATATTGTACTAAAACAGCACCTGCAATTCCAAACTTTGGGAAACAGCAGTATAACGAAGCAACCCTTTTATTTGCTGTGAGTCATATCATTCAGTGTAAACTTATATGAGAAATATTTTTGTCTTTCAAAACTGTACAGATAACATTTTAAGGGGTATGAATGATAAGTCACAAACAAAGTGCACGGAGCATGAACTCATAACTTAAGATGGAAAAAACTGGAGCTGTCCTGCTCAAGGAACGGCTGTCATCTCTGCTCTGACAATGAGCTAAGAGCTGATGTCACCATATGGATAGAACAGAAAAACACTAAACTGTTCAGAAGTGGCAAAGCATTCAAAATCAAGATGGCTGAAGAAGCCTGCTTCTGACTCAGGGGCTGAAAAGATTTAGGTAAAGAGAAAAACCACTATCCAAGGCTACAGAAGTTCTATTCCAAAGCTTAGTTTCGGCAAAAGGTACGACCTTCCCTCCTAACTGGCTCTTTCGAAAGACCTAGATTTGCCAAACATTCTAAAGGTACAAAGGAAATGACAGGCGATATGACATAGTGGTCAAAGTGGTGGACACAAGGAAAACAAGGATCTGGCTTGCCCAAGGAATAGAAGGAAGCCGGTAAAGCATAAAAGAAAAACGACTTTGTAGTCTGAGTCCTCATACGGTCTCTGCTCCTGTGTAGTCCTACAGGCTGAGCCAATACATTAAACTCTCTTACTGAAGTCTCTAACTGATTGAGATAATGTCTACAAATGACAGGGCCTACATCAGTAATTCAACAAATGAACCCACATGCAACGTGTAGGCCCTGATTGGATGCTATTTGTGAACAAATCAACTGCAGAAAGAAAAAAAATATAGAGTCACTAGGAAAATAGGGTAGGGCTGGGCAGTAGCTTATATCATGTCATAATTACTAATACTATTGGGTGTACCAGTAGTAATGTAGTCTTGTGTCTTTTTTAAAAGTTTTTGCCCCTTAGAGAAACATTCTGAAGTATTTACATGTAAAACGATATTGTACCTGTGATTTGCTTTAAAATACTCCAACAAAACAAACCCACAAACCAGGGTACTACACAAAATAAGTATGGCAGAAAATGATGGGAGGTGGGTCCATGGAGGTTCATTGTATATTTTCTCTGTTTTTGTGTGTATTTAAATATTTGTGCGTGCTTACATGCATGCTCACACGCATGCACCCGCAGACACACACACACACAGTTTTTTTTTTTTTAAATAAGTAAATTAAAAGATACCAGTACCAGCACTCACCAATAATCTGTTGTTGTCTTCATGAACTTTCTTATAATTGCGCAGTGTAGAACTTCCTGAAAACCTAGGCAGAAATGTTTGGCCTTCAACAGAAAAGGAAGTACCTCCACATAGAGAGGTCTGGAAATCAGCACAAATCCACAGAGAAGTTAGATTACAGTGTAACAAAATAAGAACAGAGCTTAGAGCAAGAAGTGCTGACCAATAGTGGTCCCACTCGGAGGTAAATACGGAAATTAGATATGGAAACAAAATCAGGCTACTAGCCATTATGGAAGTAGTGTAGATCTGCGACTTTGTTTAGCTCAGATCTTTGCTTCAAACTCATGCACAATTTTTTATCCAGCCAGCTTTATATTTTGCTTCCTCATTATTTTTTCAGTTGCTTGCTTCTTAGAAAATCACTCTTTTAAAAAACATCAATCTCATTATGGTTTTTTCAAGTGGAGGGAGAATTGATACATTTCTCAGTCCTTGATTGGACAAAAGAAGACAGCTTTAGGCCCCTGGTAACCAGATGGATGAATTCAAATGATTTCAAAGAATCTAAGGAGTGGAGACAGATAGAAGGAAGGGGCATCCAGGAATGTCTACAGATATAAAGTGGGCAAAGATCTAGATATTTCAGAAAATATAAATGGGGGGAAGCAGTGAAGAAAAATTATCAAAAGCAGTATGGAATAGATAAATCTGATTTCTAAATGCATGTCTCTATTTTCATTTTTTACCTATTAATGGGCAAAGTAGGTGCACCGCATGAGGTTGCCATGAGGGTTAAATGACGTAATGCACATAAAGCACTTCAAACATGCAAGCGCTCCATAAATCTAAATAATTGTTACAATGCATAAGATTTTGCTCAGTATTCCAAGTAATTTTGGCAAGAGCAGATGTCCTTGACCCATAAATACAGCTATGTGGAAGACGCTATTACTTCTTAAAGCAGTTCAACAAATCAAAGAAAGATATACAGCATTGCCAGAACTTGCATTAATATTAACCTCCTCTCTTTATTGTTCCACTTTTAGATTATAATCCCAACAGGTTTTGTCAATCCACTTTAATCCTGTCCCTATTTATTCCTGTGCCTATTTAACTCTTAGCATAATTCTTTCTAGGTTACTCTAGGAGATTTAAAAAAATCCTGGGCTGGGCGCAGTGGCTGATGCCTGTGATCCCAGCACTTTGGGAGGCCAAGGTGGGTGGATCACCTGAGGTCAGCAGTTCGAGACAAGTCTGATCAATATGGTGAAACCATGTCTCTACTAAAAATACAAAAATTACCTGGGCAAGATGGTAGGCGCCTGTAATTCCAGCTACTTGGGAGGCTGGGACAGGAGAGTCGCTTGAACCCAGTACGCAGAGGTTGCAGTGAGCTGAGATCGTGCCACTGCACTCACTCCAGTCTGGGCAACAGAGCGAGACTCCGTCTGAAGAAGAAGGAAAAAAAAAAAAAAAAAAAAAAAGGAAAGAAAATTCCTGATATTTTGTTTTGGTTTGGCTTTTCGGATCATAGCTGGAAATAGTTTTTCCAACAGAAAGAGTAATCTGAATGTTTCTGGGAAAGGCCTGGGCAGCCACACACCAAAGTCTCCCTCCCAGGTCTTGCCACAGCATGTGAAATCCTATTAGTCATTCCTTTAAAGTCATGAAAGGCTTCTGCTAGATAGAACTGCTAGCTGGAAAGAAAACAGGTAAGGCTTCTGTCAGCTATTAAAACTCCACCTTCAATTGCTTTTTCAATTTCCCCAGCATGCTTTCATTTATTCATTAAAGAGTTCAGCAAAACGTTATTGAATGCATCCTCGGGGAAGGGATTACAAAATTGAATGAGCAGTGCTCTCAGTCCTGAGAAACTCAGTCTCAAAAGCAGACAGTAGTATAATGTTAGGAGTGTTGCCATTGAAATCAGACAAACTTGGTTTCAAACAGTAGCTTTGCCATTTCCCCTTGGGGAAAACCTCTCTATGCTTCAGTGTCTTAAATGAAGAAATATTTATTTAAGGTTTTTCTTTTGTTTCAATAAATAAGTTAATGTGTAAATGCTTTGTCAAGTTACTAGCAGGAAATAATTTAGTAGGTATTCGTTATATTACCATTACCATGATTTTTTTATAAAAATAAAAAATTATAATGGACCATAGCTTTATATACGTATATAAAATATATGTTATATATATAATATATGTAATATTTTATATATAATATATGTAATATTTTATATATAATATATGTTATATATATATTCAAAGTGCTCTAGTTACAGATACAGTGTATCTAGTTACAGATGCAGATACAGTGCAGTGTCTAACACTGCCTGGAGAATTTAAAGTCTTCTAAAGAGGGTATAATAGGCTTAAGTGTGGAGTCATTGCTGTCACAATGGCAGCCTGTGGGAAGAGTCTTGGAAAGAAATGAGGCTTTAAGTAGAACTGGAGCAAAATATGTTATTGGGGAAATGTAATATAAAAAGGTTATGACGATGAGCTGTGGGAGTTTGTAACAGGCCCTATATGCCATGGTAACTGGCTTGGACTTTTGATCAATAGACATCCAGTGATGAGTTTTGGAAGAGTGATAAAATCATATTTGTTTTAGAGGAAAACCAAACTGTCAATTGTGAGAAAAGCAGCCTAAAGCAGATAAGGGAACTGGTGACAGGCCTCCAAGGAAAATGTTGCTATCATCTCTGTGTTAGGGCAATATTAGAGGGACTGAAGATGAAATGCAAGTTTAAACAACACTTCCAAAGTAAAATCAACAAATACCGTATTATATCACAGGACAGTAGCTCAAACCAGTGTACTGAGAGTAACCTTGGAAATCCCCTTCACGACTTCCTCTATCTGCCAATATTCTCCTGCCACTCAGTCCCACCCACATTCACTCTATTACCAAGACCTGTTGATCTCAAATTCTGAATCTCTCTCCAACTCTGTTCTTTTCTTGCTGTCCTTACTGTCATGATCTTACATAGGCTCTCTCCCTCTCTTCTGTGGACTATTTCATTAGCTCTTTATTTCACTATTGCTAAGCTCATCCATTTCTAGTTTATCCTTATAGGCTATTGTAGTAAAGTTGCTAACAAAACTTGATCATATCACTCTCCTAGTTAAACTTTTACAATGGCTTTCCAATGGCTTGAGCCATTACTCAAACGATAAAAGATCAACTTAATTATAAACAAACCAGATACCTATGTCTCCATCCTTAATTATGGCCATACCAGTTTCAAGAATAACAGTAGATCAGAGATTTTCTTGTTTACTCAAAAACTAAGGGTCTCTGGTTTGCATGTGCTCTCTATGTCATGAAATCAATCACAGTTTTTTGGTGAATTTTGACAGAAAGCTTGTTTACCACAATTACAGTATCATTTAGTTAACTTAAGTGAGGAATTAAAGGCCCTCTATAATCTTTCCCCAACTTATTTCCAACACGACGTTTCCAAATCTTCCCCTGAAGAAGCACAGTTGCATTCATCATCCGTTCTCAGAACACATCTTGTGCTTGACCACTTCAAAGTTTCTACTCCTGCCATCTCTCTTGTGTGAAACTCCTTGCCCCTTTCTCTCTTCCTCTCCAGATCCTAAACATTCTCTGCAATCATTCTGCTCTCTGAAGCACCCCCTGGTCACCTCAGTCCACAGGGATCACCCCCTTCCCTGAAATGCCCTAGCATTTAACATCTTACTATTCATTTGCAATTAACAATCAGTTCCTGTTATTGCTGTATTGTTGTATTCAATTATTATTTACCTCTTGCTTTGTTTTATAACTTTTAAAGTGTTTATACTTTATTTCCTAAACTGGACTGTAATTTCCTTGAAAGCTAGAACTTTGGCTTCTACTACTATTATTATTATTGTTATTATTATTAGGCCTTACGCAATATCTTGTAGGTATTAGGCACTTTGTGGTTTCTAATTAACAAGTTGACTAATACAATACATCTACAGAAAGAAAAATAAAAACAAAAACAGTTGAAGTTAATGAACTAAAATCTGTTTGAGTTAATGAGCATAATTTTTTACTTATTAAATGTTATAATTTTAAGAGAATAAATGCATACACATCAATGACTTTTTACTTATTAAATTTATTTAAAAAGGCAGGAATATGTGTGCTTCCTTTGTAAAAGAAATAGCAAAAGCTCTATGACAATAGTGACAGATTCCTGTTTAGCTATACTGCCCTCCAAGCAGAGGAAATCTTATCTTTTAAAGTCAAGGGTTGAAGGAGGAAGAAGGAGGGAAGGGTTAAGAGGGACCAGAGTAGGAGAAAGGGGAGAAGGGAGGGCAAAAAGAACGTATAGAGGAAGAGATAAAGGGGAGGAGAGTGGAGGGGAAAGGAAAAAATAATGGAAGGGGAACAATAGAAAGGGATGGGGGGAGGAGAAGGGAAAGAATCTCTTCTCATTAAACTGGTGGTCAAAGTACTTTCCAAAAAAGAACACAGGATCCTGTTTCTGACTAAACCAGCTTTGTTCATGTTCACCTCATGTTCCTCTTAGTGACATGGTCAAAACTGTGGCTTTGAAGGTCATTCCGGTTGCCTGTAGAAAAGTGGGACTGCAGACATGAGGATAACATGTAAGGGAGACGCACGAAGTGCCAGAGTTCTCCCTTCTCCATCCATCTTTCTCACTGGAAAGAGTGAGAAGATTTTGGAAACTTTCAGGGGTTAAAAAAATTAACATAATATTTCTACTTACCAAGATCCTAGTGGCTTTCTTCTATAATTGATAGGGGAAGGGATATGAAGCACCAAATATGTTATTGGCATTAACTCTAGTATAGAAAGCATGACACTAGGTTATGGAAAACTTAAGAAACAGCATGTGGCCACTATTCCCTCAAAAACCACAGCAAGAACAAAACAAAACAAAACAAAATCCTGATTTTTCTTATAAGACATTCTTCTAGTGTGCTCTTTCAGTCTCCTTTTTAAAATGCCTAGCAATAACATAATAAGTTTCATTTTATCCTTGAACCCTAATATAATTTTGTAAAATTACTGCAACTGAGAAGTCTGAGTAGAATTAAAATGCTTGTGGATGTAAATATTTTTAATGGTTCAGAATCATCTCATTTATCTAGTCAAAATTGCTTTGGTATTTCGTATTATTGGAAAAAATAATATAGGAACAACATTACCCCTAGCAGAGCAGTGAGATGGTAATGAAATCCAGTGGTGAAAGTGGCCATTCTGACCAACTGATTCCTGCACTGCCGTCTGCCTGCTTCCTCCCTTTGACACAGCAAGTTATTTAATGTGCTGAGAAAGATAGTGTTGAAGCTGTATCATTATTTACTAGAAATCACATGTCAGGAGTTCAGTTTTAAAAAAACAATAATCCAGAAAGTTCAGGCTAAGCAAAACTTGGGTCAACAGGTCACTTACGTAAATATGTGGGTTAGATTTTACTGGGAAACTCCAGCCTCGAGTAGGTGACAGCAATCAGATCTGCAGCCCTTCTTTCCTCCAAAGCAATACCTCTAAGTAGGAGGAAGGAGTCAAAAGCAGTCACAACCCAAGCTAGCACAAATAAGCAAACGGCCTGCAGTCACCTATCTGGTGTGACTTCAGACGCACGCACACATGCACACACGCACAAAATATTCTCTCCACTCCCTTCCACCTAAAAAACTTTTGAGAGTTTTTTGAAACTTGCCTTGTTTCTACCAAAGTACAGTTACGTACAGTGTGAATTGAATTTACTTGAACATTTTGTGAAAGGAGAAAGGCTGAGGCACAACTTAAGAAAGATTTAGGAGTGAATCATTATTCTTTTCAGCCACATATTTTCAAATATATTGTTTATGGGATCATTTTCAGAAGATTATATGCAATATGAAGTATCACCAGGACGCTTCCTATCTTACAAACCTCGTCATCTTTTCTGTAGCCCTCACATGCGTGCTGATCATCACAGCCTTCCTTCGAGTCCTTGACTTGAAACGCATGCCCATTTCGGAGGCTTGGAATTTGTTGCATCTAATCCCACTTGGATGCTCTCCTGGCCATACAGGAAGGTTCTGGTCTCCTGTTGCTCCTCAGCCCAGTAGTCCCCTCCACAGTAAGGTCTTCCCAAGCTATCCCACCTACCAATTCACACCATGAATTCTGTGCCCATCTTCTAATGCTAATTTATTTTCTTTCTTGGCACTTCTAACTTTCCTCCTTACATTTTTGGTCCATAAAATGCAAGTTCTATTGATATATACCCATTCACTCATGTTTATTGAGCATCTCACTTACGCCTGACACCATTCTAGGTACTTGTGATTTGGCAGTGAACAAAAAATGTTCCCCATATTCTCAGAGCTTACTTTCTAGTTATGGACGAGAGGGTTTTTCTGCAAGAAATGTACAAATGAAGAAATACACGTAAAAATGGAGAAATGATTTAGAGGAAAAGAAATAGGGCAGATTAAAGAGGATTAGGAGTGTCAGGTTGTAGGGGTAAGAGTAGATTGCAACATTAGAGTCAGGGTAAACCACAGAGAGAAGGTGAAGTTTCAGCAAAGAAGTGAAGGATGTAAGGGTGACAAACATGCAGGTATCTGATGGAAGAACGTTCCAGCAAGGAGAATCACTAACACAAAGACCTAAAGCAGAAGCAGGTGTGGCATATTCCAAAGCCTCAAGAAGGTCACTGTGATTGAATAAGTGAAGAGGAGAGTAGAGCAGAGAAGGCCCTGGAGTCAGTGAGGGCCAAGTTCACACAGAGTCTTTATTCTGAAGGAAGCTGGGAGCCACTGAAGGGTTTGGAGCAGAGGCATGAGATGATTTGACTGATGCTTTAAGGCAGTAGTCTCCAACTATTTTGGCACCAGGAACCAGTTTCATAGAAGACCATTTTTCCATGTTGGAGGGATGGTTTCGGGATGATTCAGGCAAGTGACATTTATTGTGCACTTTATTTCTATTATTATTATATTTTAATATATAATCAGATAATTATATACCATAATGTAGAATCAGTGGGAGCCTTGAGCTTGTTTTCCTGCAACTAGAAGATCCCATCTGGGGTGATGTGAGACAATGATAGATCATCAGGCATTAGATTCTTGTAAGAAGCACACAACCTAGATTCCTTGCAGGTACATTTCACAATAGGGTTTGCACTCCTACAAGAATCAAATGCCGCCACTGATCTGATAGGAAGCAGAGCTCAGGCAGTAATGCAAGCAATGCAGAGTGGCTGTAAATACAGATGAAGCATTGCTCACTTGCCCACCATTCACCTCCTGGTTCATAACCAGTCACGGATTGCTACCATTTCATGGCCCAGGGATTGGGGACCTCTGCTTTAAGGGATAACTCTTCCTCTGAGTTGAAAACATGCTATAAAGAAGAAAGAGAAGAATGAGACTCTACAAACCAGAACACCACTATACACTGAGGCTTTGGGATACACTGTTTGTTGAATTAATTAATATATGAATGAATGAACCACAGAGGCTGTAGAATATGAGACACAGAGATCCTCACAAGTATGAAGTAAAAGTGATATGTCTTCTCTTCTTTATGAATCAGATACAGTATATGTACATCACACTTTAAAATTTTGTATGTGGTTCTATGCCTATATACATGTATGTAAATATTTGCTGTGTGTTCTCTGTGAAGCACTTTTAATTTGGACAAATACCTTCATCTGTTTTATGCTACATGTATAAACACCCACATAGTGTCATGTTCATTAAGGCCAAGCTGTTGCTATATTAGGCTACTTCCATTTCCTAAAAAATAGCACATTCTAATACTGCTTAGTTGAGGTGAATTTTTTAAATTCTGAACTTTATGAAATAAGTCTCATCTTGCAAAAATAAACGTCATGGTTTCAATTCCCATTTAGTTACACTAGTTTGAACAGAAAAAAGTTCCCACAGCCACAGATTCTTTTTCAACCCAGCAAACTTATTTCTGAAGACTTTGGGCACAAGAAAGGGCCCAGGGAGTGAATCTGGAAAGCCCTGTACAAACCCATCTGGGATAAAAAGAAAGCACAGATGGCCTATTGGCAGTAGATGCATCTATGAAAGGCAGCAGACATTTAAATGTACTATTTTTAAACATGCCAATATAGTTTCAGGATTATCAATTTCCAGGCTGAGTAATTGTAAGGTTTGCAGAAATTATCTTGTTCATCTAGTTAGTCACAAATATTTATCAAGCATGTAACTATCTCTCCGCACTGGCAATAGAGAGTTGAGTGGGACAGGGTCTGTGCCTGTGCAGTTTATTGAATGCATTCTCAATTTTGATAATGTCACCCTTGGGGAGAGAAAATTCGTCCTTGGGTGAGACACAAAAAGACTTATTCTTTTAGATGTATAAAACACAGATAAATATGTAGTATATAAACAGACACACAATATATCTGTGGTAATAAAATTTCACAAGGAGGGGTGATTAGAAAAAAATATTTCAGGAAAAAGACTCCCTAAAAAGCCATTACAGCAACAAGGGAAGGAAACAAGCAAGCGGTTGTCATGAAATATGGTAACAACAGTGATAAGGAGAGTACAAAACGCTGTAGCTCCATATACCAGGAACACTTAACCTGCTACAAAGGAGGAGTGAGGGAAGGCTTCCTTGGATAGGTTGCACTTAAGCACTAATGTGAAAGAGGTTCAGTAAGAATGATTCAGGCACATAGGGAAGGAATGGTGTGTTAGAAGCAAAGCAGAGAAGAAGCGGATGCAAAAGTACTGGACAATCGTAAACACAGACTTTTACTGAGGAAAATCTACACAAACCCCTAAATTATCTATGTTGGCTAATTCGGCTTGACTAATTTGGCTACTTTTATAAAGTTAGGCAACAGAGAAAACACTAAGTGAAAGCTCAATTCCTGTCACGTTTTTGGACTTCATGTCTGTCCTCTCTGACATAAGGGCCTTTCTTTCCATGGTCTGCCGTCATCTCAGTAAGGCCCTTACCCCCTCTTGCCAGAGAATTCCAACCACCCCTGGCTTGTCTCCCTTTCATCCTCTCATGGCAGCACAGCAACATGGTGCTCGCTGGAAGTAATGTGCCAGCTGAGCTGCCTGGAGAGCAGCCCTTATGTACCCCTCTCTACTCCAGATCTTCATGTTGATCCACATTGATGCCTTAGCATGCCAGGTAAGAGTTTGTAGAATCAAGCTCTAAACTATGGAACAGAGAGAATTTGAGCATTCCTTCAAGTCAATAGTTCTTAAACTTTTAGAATCTGGAGAAAGCTATAGACCTGCCCTTATTCATCAAGTCATAGATATTTAGGGTGCCTGCTATGTGCCAGGCACTTTTCTAATCACAGAAGAAGGAACCTGGATAGAATAGACAGAGTCCTTCGTTCACAGAGTTTGCTTTTTTAAAGAAGCAAAGAAAAATAGAAAATATATGAACAAATAAATCTAAAAAGATCAATGATTAGTGTTAGGAAGTAAAACAAGAAAGGGTGACAAGTTAAAAAGAGACTTCAGATTGGGAGATAAGGGAATAAGAATAATAAGTGACATCTGAGCTGAGGCCTGAATGATAAAGAAGCAGCTATGGGACTATCTCAGAGAAAAGTGCCACATGCATAGGTAACGGCCATATGGTGCAAAGTCTTACAGTGGAAATGAAAATGCACCGAAGCAAAACTGATAGTAGATGTACACCGGTTTGACTATACTGTCATGAAAGTATCATTTTCAGTATCAATGGCTTAATCAATTCCTCTACTTATGCATGCTTCCCCGGGACCCCGGGATCTCCTCAAAAACAGCAAGCAAGTAAAGTTAATGTCACCAGGAACCTATTCCTCTCTACTGAGGGCTGCTTTCAAGTTCACTGGTCGATGTTCAGGTCATATCATTTGTTAAATATTTCTAATATTATCTCTATACTAAAGCATAGTACAGACATCATACATCAAATGTGAACATAGATGCCCTAAAATCCATCTTGTATCTTTGACTAATAATCCTAGCTTTATGTGCTAACAAAGTGACAGCATAATAGCCATTCAACACACAGGAAGCAGATTTCTTGGGTCTGAATTTTAGCTCTGCCATTTACTTAGCCATGAGAACCTGGGCAAGTTGTCTAAAATGTCTGTGCCTCAGTTTCCCACAAAGTAAGAACAATTATGTATCATAGGACTTTTGTGAGGGTTTAGTGATACAATGCATGTAAAGTATTTGAAAGGCCTTTGGCATATTAGACATTATTACAATGGTTATTACACAACTTGTTAACTCCTGCTAAGCTATACTTACCACCTCCGTCAAATGCACTGTATCTTCTCCCCCTAACTTGCCTTTTTTCTTCATTTCCAGTGGCTGAATTTCCACCAACTTACAAAGCTCAGATAAAATGCCACAAACACCACAAACTTCTACTGGTTACAGATTGTAGAAAAGCCATTTCCCTTCTCTGAAAAATTATTAGTACCATCTAGTACCAACTGTCAGTACCACTGTTTATATCATCTAAATATAACTTCAATAAGTTACTATCTTACAACGTAATTTTGTGGATATGTTTTGTGTACTTATTCACTGGATTATAAATTCATTTACAGAAGCACTATTCCATAGAAATATAATTTGAGATACATATGTAATTTAAAATATTCTATTAATAGTAACTAAAATGTTTAAAAAATAAAAGAGGAAGTTAATTTTTATATATTTTATATAACCTAATATAACC
Organism: Piliocolobus tephrosceles; assembly: GCF_002776525.5. NCBI lineage: Eukaryota > Metazoa > Chordata > Mammalia > Primates > Cercopithecidae > Piliocolobus > Piliocolobus tephrosceles. Next base: position 150,005,636 of record NC_045436.1, read on the forward strand.
AAAATATAAGTTTACCATGTAGTCAATATAAACAAATTATTAATGAGATAGTTTATATATTATTTGTACCGGGTCTTTGAAATGCGGTGTGTATCTTAAACTTACTGCCCATCTCAGTTTAGACTAGCCATATTTCAAGTGCTCCATAGCCACATATGGGCAGTAGTGACCATTCAGAACAACACAGCTTTAGGGCATATATTATCCTTTACAGCTCTGTATTTATCACAAAGCCTAGCACAGCACATCCCCTATTTCAGAAGTTCAATATTAATATTTGCTAAATTACTTTAATGATTTATTTTAAATCAGAACAAAATCTAACCACATGGTAAACATATTTCTGCTAGTCATACACACAAAAAATATAAACATGAGAAAGTGATTTTAGCTGTCTTTAAAGAATAAGAAGTTTGTTTTTACCTCAAGATTAATGAAGTAAATTTTTCAGTTATATTTCTTATTAAAAATGTAGTTTAGATTCCCCAAGTCCTGTTTCACTGAAAGAAATTGTAATACAGACCAATAAAATGTATCTATTTGTGTGTTAGACATGTTCAAAGAAATAATTTAATCCTACTTTCTGACATGAGTAAGAATTTTAGGCAAACATAACTCATGAAACAAACATGCAAAATATGGTAAGTTTCAATGTAAATATTTTGAGGTCATTTTGCTCTTCACCATGACTTTTCCTTAAAATGATGTGCTCTGAAATGCATTTTTTTCATAAATGATTTTCCAGTGACTCAGAGGCAGTTACAGAAAATGAATGACATTATTTTCATAGTTAGCAACAACATGCTGTGAGGACCAGACCAATCTGAAGCATTCTTGTTAGAAAGGCTGATACGAACAAAAGGAGAAATCCTAACACGTTTTCTAATATTCTAAAATTGGACCTACCTACTCCTTCTTTATTAACTCTATTCTTACCTTTTCTTTTAACTGTGTGTGTCTCTATGCCTGCAAAACTGATTGTGTTACAGAATTATAAATAATTAACAAAATGTAATAATTAGAAAAGTAAAATAACTCACCTTTGGCAATTTCAATGGTAATTTGCAAATTGGCAACTGAGAATGGTTTTCATTAGTTACGAGAGATTGATTCAAGTTGGGGACTATCTTTCCTTTAGGTACTTTATAAACGACAATGGTGCCTTTATAATGAGGGCAGCTGTAGTTTCCAAATTCGTCCACTTCTTTGATTTGGAGTTCTAGCCTAGGTTTTCTTTGCAAGTGAAAAATAAGTGTGTAGTCTTTTCCATAATCTTTCCCATTACCTAAATAGAAGTAAAATGCATGTATTACCTTTAAGATATCTCACTTTGGGAGGCCGAGGCGGGCGGATCACGAGGTCAGGAGATCGAGACCATCCTGGCTAACACGGTGAAACCCTGTCTCTACTAAAAATACAAAAAATTAGCCGGGCGTGGTGGCGGGCGCCTGTAGTCCCAGCTACTCAGGAGGCTGAGGCAGGAGAAGGGCGTGAACCCGGGAGGTGGAGCTTGCAGTGAGAGGAAATCGGGCCACTGCACTCCAGCCTGGGCTCCAGAAGAAGACTCCGTCTCAAAAAAAAAATTAATTAATCAAATATGTGTCACTTTGTGTTACTTAATTTTCAAAAATCCAAATAATTATTTTACTTTAAAAATATGACTAAAACTTTTGTGTATCATTATCTTTTGTCAAAACATAACCTGACAAAGGAGCAATAGGCAGAGACCATGTAGATTGCTCAAAAGATTTCTCATGGGTTGTTGGGCCAGGTGCTCTCTGGCTGCTTCTAAATCAAATAATCTTTAGCTTTTCTTTCTCTATTCCATTTTGGTATAACCAGAAATTACTATAAATATTCAGCTTTTGCAATATTTAGAAAATTATTTTCACCCATTGAGAATTATCTTTCTCCTTTCCCCTAACTATTCATATTGCGACCTCACAATAGACATTCCCGAACTGCACTCTTCTATAACATGTGGCAATTTAAGTTTAAATGAAAATTAATGAACAGTAAATATAATTAAATTTAACTCCTCAGTCTACCTACATTTAAAAGTCTCAGTGACAGCATAAGCATAAAGGCTACCATAATGAATAGCACAGATATAATACATTTCCACAATTGTGAAAATGGACAGTGTTGATCTAGAACTTTCAGGTGTGATAGTTATTGAATTTGTGTTACTGAAATTTCTATGAAAACCTGACAGATTCTCCTAAAATGATAATATATAAATGTTTTATCAACTCCTTACTGAAAATTCTAGAGTTTTTATGAACATAACATTTCACTCATTGGGGTTTTACCATGACAATCAGAATATTTTATCTTGTTATTTCAACAGCAGAATAAACACTACCATGTTTCCTAAGGCAATATATGTCTGCATCAAAATTTATAAAACTTGTAGGAAGCTATAATGTAGCACTTAAGATAATATATCTTGGATGTATAGATCTAGGTTCAAGTCCAGCCTCTATGATTTGTGTATTCTGTAATATTTATCTGTTAATATTTGTCCATTGTTTTTCATATCTCTGAGCTTTTTAGAGACTTCCCTTAGCTTCCTTATCCTTAGCTTCCCTTAGCTTCCCTTAGCTTCCTTACCCTTAAAACAGGAGAAATAAAACTTAACTCCTAGGATTGTGTAGGAAATGAAATATGGATAAAATAATTATCATAGGACCTGGCACACAGTAAGTGCTCAATAAATGACAGCAATGATACCAAATGATAAGAGGCAGGATTCTTGCACTATTTTGAATTTGCGTGCAAAAAAAAAAAAACAAAACAAAACCAAAATCAAAACCAAAAACAGAAAAACTCAGATTATTTTAAGGAAATGTCAAGATGAAGCTTTTTTTTTCGTTTCTTTTCTTTTCCTTTTTTTGAGACTGAGCCTCACTCTGTCACCCGGGCTGGAATGACACAGCTCCACAGTGGTACAATCTCAGCTCACTAAAACCTCCACCTCCCAAGTTCAAGTTATCCTCCCACCTCAGCCTCCCAAGCAGCTGGGACTATAGACGTGTGCCACCATGCCTGGCTACTTTTTTTTTTTTTTTTTTTCCGTAGAGACGGGGTTTCACCATGATACCCAGGCTGGTCTCGAACTCTCCTGAAGGCAAGCAATCCACCCTCCTCGGCCTCCCAAAGTGCTGAGATTACAGGCATGAACCACCAGACCTCGCCAAGATTTAGTTTTCATGTCTACATGGAAACTTCCTTTGGCTACTGTAAGTCAACATACAGTTGACTGCCCAGAGTTTTCTTTCATGGAAAACGTTCCATTTTGCCCAGGGAACAAAGACTTCAGTGAGAGATATAGATGATACCAGGACCCTTCTCCTGGTCCTGATTGCTTGAGGTCATTTTGGTGATTTTTCTAAAGCTCAGTTAAATCTAGAAATAGAATAACTCCAGATTACAGAAGGTGTAGGAGTAGATCCCTTTGCAAAAGTTTATATTTGAGATGCAACTTGGCTACTTAGAAAAAAAAAAAAAAAACAGATTCCTAGGAGACGAATGACTAGCCAGGGTTTGTCTTCTTAAGAGAGTCTCACTTTGGTTAAAAAAAAAAAAATGTGGATTATTTGGGGTAATTTAAATGTTATCTAAATAGTAAATTAGGTAAATTGGAGTTTCCAGCTCACTGGAGTGACACCTGGCTAACTTCTGCTTCCATACTACTAGAGTGCTATCAAGCAAAATTTTACTACTTTGGTCCCTGTGGAATACCAATTAGTAAATTTCCCCTTCTATCCCTTGAAAGACATTATACTCTCTGTCAGGCACACAATTATTCATAAGAAATGATTTATACAGAGGATATAAGGATTGAGGGTGAGGCATAGCCACTCTGGTTCATTTGAGACCTAAAATGTTTACCAATTTTTAAAACTAAAGATCTCTAGGAAAACTCTCTAAAGATCACATTTATATATGAAGTAGGGATGAAATTATTGAGGATTTACTAATAGTAAATAGCAAAATCTTCATGTTGTAAACAGAAACCATTTTGTAATTTTTTAAAGTTGGAGTTTCATTGTTGTTAAGGCATAATAATATATTTTAAAGACGTCTGGTCCCTGAACAAAAAACAGATCCAAAACAATAGAAGTTGCATGAAGAAATTGCACTACTCTGTTTTTTTTCTCCCTCACTGGCATATTTAAAGGAGAAATAAAAGAAAAACTAATTCATTCCACACCCAAAAAAATTGAAAGGGCTAGCAGTCCGGGAAACCAGAAAAACCCTATAAGAACCACTGGCTCAGTGTATTTCTATATTCTAACCCATTCTCCACCAGCTCTACCTCTAAGCCATGCCATCTTTTGCCTGGTTTACTGCAATTAAACAGTAACTGGTCTCCCTGCTTCTCCCCTTGCTCTAAAGCCTATTCTCAATGCAGTTATAATCTAACTCAGATCACTTCTCTGTTGAAAAGCCTTCATGTTTTCCCAAGTCACTCAGCAGAAAAGGCCGTCTTTCCAATGGCCTACAGGGCATGATCAGTTCTCACCTCATCTCCCACAACCTGCGCTCACTCCCTCTGATCCAGCCATCTCAGGCTCCCACTGTTCCCCACACACACAAGGCAGGTTTCCACCTAGTTCACTGGCACTGGCAATCCCTCTGCCTGGGATAAACTCCCCTGAGACAGGATTATGGCTTGCTTCCTCACCCTCTTAGAAACTTCTTTTTTTTTAAATGTCACCTTTCCAGAATGGTCTTCCCTAAGATAAAACTGCAAGCCTGCTACATCCCTTAAGATCCCCCTATCCTTTCCCTTCTTTATTCTTCTATAATTCACTTTTCAGCCCAAATTAAGCTATGCATTTTATTTACTTATTTGCTTATTCTCTGTCTTTCTTCATTAGACTTTAATATACATAAGGTCAACAAATTTTTGTTTAGCAAATTAAAGAATGGTTATTATATAGGTGTACAGATACATGTAGAGATACATCCCATAGAATATCTAGAAAAATCACTGCCCTAGGCCAAAGGGCATTCAGGGCAACTTTAAAAGACAGACCTGATAGGGCATTACTAGATGTTATGGGTGATGCTATGTTGCCATTATATAAAATCATATTAAAACACTTTCTGACATTTTCTGGATTTTGTGTGCAGTGGGGGCTTAGTTACCTTGCAATAATTCAAGTGCTAAACTGACAACTCTCACCTAGAGAATGAAAGCTTGCTGTAGCTTGTGTCCAGAAGAATGCCAAAAACCATTATAAAAACCAAAGGACACACCTATCCATCTTCCTTCCTATTAGAGATAGAAATATAGTCCATGTCCTGTGACCTTCACTGAAAAGCCATTCATATTCTCTATAAGTGAATAGAGAGATTTGGGCATTTTCAAAGGGCAGTAATCTAAATTTAATCTAAATTAAAGTTTTAAATACTTTTAATTGCACTTAATATTATAATGTGGTTTTCTAAACTTTAGTCTTCATTTCTTTCCACAAATACTGAGTTTCTTCTAACTGTCAGACTCTGTCCTAGGTGCTGGAGACTGAATGCTGACCACCAACAGGACAGTGCCTCCACGGATGGGACTGTGGTAGGAGAAACTGGAATTGATCAAACAATTAAATGAACGAATAGAAAATTGCATGTGACAAAGGCCACAAAAGAAAAAAGGAGGGTCTGCAAAAGTATAATAGAACTATTAAAAAATAAAATAAGTTCTGACATAATCAGGAAGGACAGAGAAAGCTTCTCAGAACATGATCTTTAAGGTGAGACCTGAAGATACAGCAGGAGAGAACTGGGGATGAGGGTCGGGGTGGGGAGGGTGAAGAGAATCCTCCAGGCAGAGAATCTCTAGCTTTATCTCTTTGATATTCACAGAGACTACTCTAGGCCCTGATAAAAGGATGGATCAATTATTTTACCAGAATGAGGTATCAATTGTTTACTGAGGACCTTGTCCCTCTTCGGCAGAGAAAAACCCAGTGAGGCTCCAGATCTGAGCCTGTCTCCCTAGGAAAAGCAAACCTAGGATCTGGGTATACTGCCTGATTCATTTTCCTTGAATGAAGATGAACTCTTCCCCATCCGTTATACGGAGGAATTGCACAGGTGCCGGCTGCCTTGGATGCTCTTGGTTTAGCAGGTGCTCCCCAGTCTCCACAGCAGGCAGTGGGATGTTCAGTACCACTGCTTGTGAGTAGAACAGTAATGCACTCCTGTTTAGGGTGGTTGGTAAACACAGCTGCTGTCCACAGTATTACAGGAAAATCATTTGCATCATTAGTTTGGGTGGGACACTTCTGGTTAGTACTATGTATCATTAGAGAGATTTCTCCAGGGTGGACGCTGTGGTTTCTGCTCCAGAAGCCAAGTAGGAAGGGGCCTCTTCCACCTTTCCTTCCTCTCCCCCCTCTCTCTTCCCTGCCCCCTTCTCTGCCATCTTTGTCACTTGCTCACTAAGTCCTGTCAGCTGGTCACCTCATTTTAATACACACACTTGTTAGACTCTATTTCAGCGCAGGGCAAGCAGTTAGAAAGAGGAAGGTGTTGACTTATTGAAAAAGAAATTGTTGTGATGGCAACTCTTTCAAAGAACATTTGCTTTCTATTCCCACACAGCTGTTTTCTCTTCATGTTCTTTTTCTTCCTTTTCTCTTTCTCTTCATCTCTTTCCTTTGACCGCTTTAGTCTCATCTATTCACTCACTTCTCTAATCTCTCCTGCCACCTCTCATATTCATCCTGCTTGCTTTCCTCATCACTGTTACATAATCATTCATTCACTACACACTTATCAAAAGCACTTGCATGTTCATTGCAGCACTATTTACAATAGCAAAGCCATGGAATCAACCTAGGTGCCCATCAATGGTGGACTGGATCAAGAAAATGTGGTATATATACACTATGGAATAGCATGCAGCCACAAAAAATAACAAAATTATGTCCTTTGCAACAAAATGGATGCAACTAGAAGCCATCATCCTAAGCAAATTAATGCAGAAACATAAAACCTAATATTGCATGTTCTTATAAGTGGGAGCTAAACTTAGATGCACATGGACATGAAGATGGCAACAATAGACACTGGAGACTACAAGGGCTGAAAAACTCATTGTTGAAATCACTCTCTAGATATAAGTCTATCAAACATTGTACAGAAGAAAATGAAGAAGATAGTTTGTTTATCAGTCAATGATATTTCTTCAGTGTATTTGATTAAAGTGTACAATGACTGGTAATACATTACTTGTATCAATGTTTAGTTGGGTTGTTATCAAACATAAAGCACTTTGTAAAGAAAAAAAAAGCTTTGAATATACCAATTCCTATGTTAGGCTCGGAGGATGTATTAACAAGAAAGACATGGTCACTGCCCTCACGAAGTTTTCATTCTGGTGAAGGGTAAAGGACATAGCATAACTATATGAACAAAAAGTAAATAAGTTAATTAAATAATTTCAAATTGTCATAAGATTTAGAGTGAAAACAAAAATAGCACTAGAGAAATACGAGAAAAGAAGTAAGCAAGGTACATACGTCGTTTAGGTGATCTCAGCTCACTGCAACCTGCAACTTCCACCTCCCAGGTTCAAGCGATTCTCCTGCCTCAGCCTCCCAGTAGCTGGGATTACAGGCACCTGCCACCACACCAGACTAATTTTTTTTTTTTTTAACTGAGTAGAGACGAGGTTTCACCATGTTGACCAGGCCAGGCTTGAACACCTGACCTCAAGTGATTTGCCTGCCTCAGCCTCCCAAAGTTCTGGGATTACAGGGGTGAGCCACGTACCCAGCCTAGATCAATTATTCTTAATTTCTTTTTCGCCATAGACTCCTTTAAAGTTTGGTGAAAACTGCCCATTGATTCTCAGAGTGGTCTTTGAAAAATATAAAATAAAATACATGGAATTAAAAATATGGCAATTACACTGAAATATAGATCTAGTCACCTATCTTTTGGCAGTCCACTGACCCCCAGGTTAGATTCTTTGTAAAACATCTTAAAGAGTTTGGATATTATTTTATAAAATATCTTAAAGAGTTTGGATATTATTTTAGATAGAATAGGAGGTAAAAATAAGGTAACCACTGGTATAATATAGTATGATTTACATTTTTAAATGATCACTCTTACTACCACATGGTAATTGATTTCATATGGCCAATAATGGAAGCACTTAGAAGGCAACTTTATTGTCGTAGGAAAGATATGATCCTAGTTTGGATTCAGATAGTAACTGTGGAAAAGGCTATTTCTAAAAAGTATCATTTAGAATCTTCCTGTAAAGGAACATGCATTCCCTAAGTAGAAAATAAAGAAATGGGAACGGAAGAAGTATAATACATAAGTCTTTTTCTCTCCCTACTTCCTAAAGTCTCTCGTCAATCCTCTGAAGGTTTCCTTAGTAACACAAGTTTAGCAAACTCTTCTGAAGAGCTTGTGGCTTATAGCCCATAAAATATATAAAAAGATTTCTTTATACTTACTTGAAGCAAATATGTTTCCAGTAAATCTTAAAAGAAGTTGTTCTCCTTCTCGAACTTGGAAATGACGAGATGGCTCTGGAGGTCCCCCAAACCCTTCCAAGCGCAGGTTCTTAAGCGCCTGGCTTAAATCTTTGGAAAGCACCACTAAAACAGCTATTCTATGTGGATTGTCCTTCTGGTGAGACAGCACTATGCAGGCAGTGGTGCTGAGCATGGCTTCCTCTAAAGATTTCACAAAAGTAACCAAATGACTATTGTCCATGGTGGAAGAGAGGTGAAGTACAATAAACCTGCATGGAAGAAAGAGGTGAGACCCGAGAGAAAAATGCAGCGTCAAGAACACCACTGATACCTAATAACAACCAAGCAAAGAGCCATTATCAAACAGATGTCTTTTAAAATCAAATATTCTCAAGGCCAACAGGTTAGATTCATTAATGGTTGTAAAGAAACTCTTGGCCATCAAGAAACTGGCTCAGGCTGGGCACAGTGGCTCAAGTCACTTGGGAGGCATCCCAGCACTTTGGGAGGCCATGGAGGGTGGATCTTTTGAGCCCAAAAGTTCAACACCAGCCTGAGCAACATGGCAAAACTCAAATCTCTGTAAAAAGAAAGAAAGAAAGAAAAAAGAAACCAGCTCAAATCAAACTGAATTCTAAAACATGTTCTTAAACAAAGAAGTCATACAGTCTCAGCTCAACTTTAAACATGGCAGCATATGTTAAGTTATATTTTAATTAGAATTACAAAAGAGCATATTTAAAATATAGAAGAGAAAGATGAGCACAATAATTGATTGACTCTCTGTAGGATGCAGAATATATACCATAATTAAATGGGGATTGAAATATGCATCTCTGTGTAGGTGGGAAGGATCGTTAGGATGGACCTTGGTAGGGACTGCATTATGTATCACCCTCTCTGCACACATACACATTCATGTGTTGAAGTACTATCCCCTGGTACCTCAGAATGGGACCTTATTTGGGGATAGGGACTTTACAGAGGTAATCAGGTTAAGGTGAAGTCATTAGGGTCTTCTCTAATCCAGTATGACTGATGTCATAAAAGAGAGAAATTTCAACACATAGAAATGCATAGAGAGAAAACACCCTGAGACGATGAAGACGGCCATCTACAAGCCAAGAAGAGAGGCCTGGGCAGATCCTTGGAAAGAACAAGCCCTGCTAGCACCTTGATTTTCACTTCTGGCCTCCAGAACTGTGAAACAGTAAGTTTCTGTTGTTTAAGCCACCAACAACAATGTGTGGTACATTGTTACGGCAGCCTTAACAAACTAATACAAACCTCTTTCCCTGGACTGGGATACCCGTTCTCAAATTCTTCTCCAGTGATTTGGCCTAAAAGAGGCCCTCACCCGGAATAGCCCTACATCCACAGATAAGGACTAACCAATGTGGGGATACAAAGTCAGCCACCTTGGTACTCGTACTGCAGAGCTCCCCAGAGGGTGTCAGGCTACAGAAATACTTCATCTGAAACCATCGTTTTTTCCATCTTCCTCCTTTGCCCTACAGGATTTACCCAAGAGCTCTCTTTCAATGAATCACTTGCTTTTCATCTCAGACTCTATTCCTAGGAAACTGGATTCAAGAAAATCATAAATGTAAAACCTCCCATTATGAAATAAAAGCTATCTTTAGATATATGATCACCTGTCTCTATGAGTGGCTACCCTTCATGAACTTTAAATCTGTCTAAAACTCTTCTCATAATGGGCTGTCTAGAAAACATGGAAATGAGAAAGCAAAATGAGGGCACTGAAGTAACAAATTCCGCTTATCTATACATAGTTATGAGATATGCATAATATGAACAGTTAATTACTATCTCCATGGAATTTCAGAAATGAAGGTGCTATTTTAAAACTATTTTGGAGTTAGCAGAAACCTGTAGTTATGAGTGCTTTCCAAAAGTACTTGTTTAACTATCATAAATGAAATTATGGATAGCATATCCGTGTCAATTCTGGTTTGCATTTTAAGTATCCTTTAAAGAATGGTTAATATTTCTATTTGAAGAATTAAAATGTAATCTTACTATTCCATTTCTATAAACACCATTCATGACCATCAGAAAAGAGTATCATCGAATTTGATTGTTTATTGTATTACCTCTGCAAATGTTCATTCAATTCAACTGATATCAAGCCGCTCTGTATGGTTTTCACAACAACATCATCAAGCTCACACCAACCACTGTCTTGGCTTCTAAATCCCAGTAATTTCAAACATTCACTGGCATTTTTCCCAGGTTTTCTTACGGAGGCACTTTTTGTCCTATATAATCGTAACAGAAGAGATATTGGTACAATTTACATGGTATAAATATCACTTAATGCTTTCATTCTTTCATTATGAATGATCTAATAATAATTCATTAAGTACATACTATGTGCCAGTAATTATACTTTGCACCACAAATACAGAGATCAAACTATATAACCCTTGTCTACAGAAGCATGTAATAACACAGTATTATCTGATTACAGCACAAGGTGATCTGTGTGATAATTAAGGAAACGTACACGGTGGTTTAGGAGCAGAAGCAAGAGGCTGGGGAAGCTTGCAAAGTTAAAATGCTAATATTTGAGATGAGCTTTGGAGAATGACAAGCTTTCTACAACTGGCAAAATAGATTTAAGAGAGTACCCAAAAACATTAATAAACTCACTGATGTAAACCCAAATACTCTAGAATAGCAAACAGTGGTTGTAAAGCAAAAAAGGTAAGCGCACAAACCCAGGAGTAAAACTGCCCAGTTTCAAAGCCTGGGTGGCTCTGCCTCTTATGAACTATATGACCATGAGCAAATTATTTCATGTCTCTGAATCTGTTTTCTTATCTATCATATGAAAATAATAATAGTACTGATATGGTTTGGCTGTGCCCCCATCCAAATATCATTTTGAATTGTAGCTTCCATAATTCCCAAATGTTGTGGGAGGGACCTGGTAGGAGACAATTGAATCATGGGGCAGCTTCCCTCCATACTGTTCTTGTGGTGGTGAATAAGTCTTATGAGATCTGATGGTTTTATAAGGGGTCTCTCCTTTTGCTTGGCTCTCATTCTCTCTTGCCTTCTGCCATGTAAGACATGTCTTTCACCTTCCACCATGATTGTGAGGCCTCCCCAGCCATGTGGAACTGTGAGTCCATTAAACCTCTTTTTCTTTATAAATTATCAAGTCTTGGGTATATTTTTATCAGTGGCATGAAAATGGACTAATACAAGTACCAACATCGTGGGATTAAATGAATTAATATTTGTAAAGCACTTATAATTGTAGTGAGCATAGGTAGTATTAATATTCTAACTCTACTTTCTACTGTAGGCACAGCCAATTTACTTTCTTGTACAATTTTCCTTCTTGTGTAGCCTGCCCCACCCAAAGGCCCTGAAGAAATTGGCTGTATGTGCCATGTGATATTTTTCCCCAACCACAGCTCATGTGACTAACAGTATACCAATTTCCAACGGCCAGCCAATTTGATTATCTTTCTTTGGGATTTGACTAAGTGGTACAGGGACTGTAACTTGTCACAGTCCTGTTTCTGTGGTACCTTGGTCAATGAAAATTAATAAGCAGAAAGATTATTCAGAGAGGAAAAATAGATGCTAAGAGAGAAAAGGAGAAAAATCAAGAGGAGAGGATCCATATAGTCCTAGAGATGGAGAAAGCAGAGGTTCACTATTGTAGCCTCACAATAAACTCTTTTCTTGAATTTGTTTAAGTGAACATCTGTTTCCTACAATTAAAGGAAGAAAAGTCCCTAATACTGAATATCTTTGGGCAAAAATACCTAGTCTAATGATGCTACCTACACTCCACAAAGAGACAGAGCCATGGTATATGAATGGAGACCAGAATGTGAATTTCATATATTCATTTGTGAAGTGAACTAGAGTTAAAGGCTTAAAAATCAACTTACTTTCACAGGTTGACGTGTCCTATGACCCATGGATTCAGATTAGAAACTGAACTTGATTTAAAATGTCTACTCTGAAAACTTCTTACTCTGTATTGGTTACTTCAGGGGATCAGCTAGATTAAAATTAGGAGCTTAGGGGAAAAATAACATTTACTTTTATGCCACTGGGTTATAACCACAGATACGGTAAATTCTGTAACTCTTGGAAGTTAATAATTTATTCACACAGGAAGTTACTCTCTCACTGAATCCAGAATGTTGGTCATTTACTAGAAATTGACTGGAATGTAATTTTTTTTCTGATAGCATTCATTCACTTTTTTTTCTGTCAAAAACCTAAATTATCTGTGGAGACCGACAGGCTCCCAAGGGTGGTGGGGTTGTCCCTAATCCTAGGACTATTGGGTATATAACCTAAGGCAAATAGTGTATTTGTCATTCATTAATGCTCCTCACCAGAATATCCAATTTCGCCCTGATCTGAATATATGACAAGGTTACACTTCCTGGAGTCTGTAGTTGAATGGGGCCAAGTGACTAGTTCCAGTAAATGATGTAAATGAAAAAAAAAATATGTGTCACTTTGAGGCCAAGCACTTAATTGCTAATATGGGTCTAGCCAAAGATCTTTCTTCTGCCACTGTCATAGCAACCAAACAGTGGCTGTTCTATCTAGAGTGAGGATGACCAAGAAGCAGCCTACCTTTGATGGCCACGACAGATGCAAAGATTGTCATTTAAGCCCTTGGGATTTGAGAGTTTTGTTATCATGCCATAACCTAGGCTAATCTGTGCTATATCTGTCTTCTGGTTCCAGTGATCCATTCAGTGATGAGTTTGTGATAGATCTGGAGTGAGAATAAGGCCCTGGGCTTTTATGCATATTCATAGGGAAAAAGCTTCCTCTTTTCCACTGAACTTGGACTTATAAAGATGTAGCTATTTTGCCAGAATCAGGAACAAGCATGTCAGAGAATGGAATTGGCACAGAGGAAAGCAGATAGAGATGAAGAAGAGAGACTAGCTTCTTCCTGGTTGAAGAAAAAATATATAGATAGATACATCCTCAGATTTTTAATTTACATATATCAAAAATTCTTTTTTGCTTAAACACTTTGGATTTGCTTTCCTGTCACTTAAATCAAGAGTCCTTAATGATATAAAGATTAAACTTAAACTTTAATAGGCACAGTCCACATTCAAATTAAATAATCTGATGGTATACTTGTGTCTCGCAGCTGTTAACAGCTCTGCAACTAAACTATTTCCTTAATATATGTTATTAGCAAAGTGTGACAACTAGTATTGTCTGACAGTGAATAGCACTTGATCAAACTCCATAAAAGGCAACATGCTGACATAGTGATAATTCCAAAAATAGTAAAGATTTATTTTTTAAATGTGCTTATTTTTAAATGACCAATTTTGCTTGGGATTCACGCAGACAGTACTAATCTCTCTGAGGTTACTGATAAAAATGTCATGCTACTTTATCTGTGGAAAAAAATAATATATGATACAGAATTTGACGAGCATTCAAACCATCAAAATTCTCATTCTGTATTATATTTTACTTTCAGGATATTTTCTTTGTGATATTCATCATGCATAGATATTTAAACGTGAATGTCACCAATGTTTTGAGGTTAACTTTTTCTCAGAAAACTATAATTATTCATTAAAGTATTATTTTTAAATGGTATGCTGTATTCAAAAAACTTAAAATGTTTTCCCATTTTTTAAGTTATTCATGTTGATTATAAAATTCCCTTAAAATGGAAAAGTAAAGGGAAGAAGAAAGTCCACATAGCCACATTGTCTGAAGTCAAATGTTATAATATATATTTGATACATTTCTGGTAGTTTTTATTTCTACATGGATTATTTGTCTTTAAAGTGGTGAAATATTTGACATATTTTAAAACATGTAATATTTATGTTAATATTGTCATGAATATTGCCATATTTATGTCAATATTTGACATATTGTATGACAAATTGTATACCTTAACTTTACCATTTGTAATCGGTGTAATCGTTGTTGTATATCAATTCAAATGACCTGAGTGCCTACCACACAGCTGAGAGAAACGTTCTCTCTTGATATAACTGTATATTCTGACTGTGGGTCCATCTACTCTTGGAGCTTTACTCAGTTCAAGGTGTCAGAGTTACAATTATCGTACAGAGGAAAAAATCCTACATAATCTAAGTAGTCCTCAGTCTTCATGTATTGTCCCATTCTCCTTTGCTTTGCTGATGTTGCTGCTTCACTGCTATTGAAAACAAAAGATTCTCCATGATCTGATGCAATGCCCTCGTTTGGTGTATTTACCTACGTGTGCCACTACTCTGGCAATAGCTTTTAAGGTGAGGAAAAACAAGAAAACTCTCTTTCCACTGTTATGCTATATGTGATTCAGTTATTCCACCCTGAGCTTGAGCTCTCAATGACACTGTACCTTAGTGGACCCATGCACCCTGGCCCCCAACATGCCCACACAGTAATTTTTTTAAAGAAAATTTCACAGTGCTAGAACTGTCTTATATTTTATCCAGTTTCTGGATAAAAAATGAGCATAGGTCATCCTAGGCTGAAATTTAGTCATCCATTCAAATTTCTTTCTCTATTATGCTATCTTTTCTTGCCAGCTGACAGCAGAATATCCACTTAAACCCAACAGAAATGTTTCAATAATGTTGCACCTCAGGAAAAGAAAGGGAGTGATGACTTCAATCTCTTTCATCTCAGGAGACTGTTCACTCTGTAGATTTGCCTGTCTATCCCTAGGGACAATAAGATTCATATACCAAAGAGAATACAGATAAGTAGATATATTGGATAAGACTCTTTGGGGTACAGGTAACAGAAACCCAAATTCATTTTACTTAGTTATAAGTGAATTAATTATAGTAATCCTTGATTGTTAATAGGGAAAACAGACAAATGTGGAGGGCCTCAGATAAAAACTCTGTCTGGAATTGGAACATCATCTTTATCTAATTACTTCTCTTCTCTGTTTCTTTCCTTTTTTATCTAGTGCTATTAATGATCATTCTTTTTCCAGCAGCAGAAATCATGGTTGTTGACAACTCCTGAGTTTTATATCCTAAGGTATAAGCTACACCCCAAATTACCTTTTTTATTAGGCATCAGGGAATTGCAATCAGCGTCTTGTGGTTCAAGTGTTTAATTATATGTAGGGATATTAATGAATATAGAAGCTCTCATTGCATCTGCATGGATAGAAAGGGCAATTTGCAGAAATTGTGGTACAATTCCCAAAATATAATGTGTCTAGCAGGGAAAACAATAGATATACCCTCCAGCCTGCATTTTCTCAAGTCTAACAGTACACAGTTACATATTTCCCAGTTAAATTGCCTAAACACCACACAAACGACATTCAAAAGATTTTTCACAAGATTACAAAATCTGCTCCAATGCACCTTAATATTTTGTTTCTGTAACTGGGAAATAGACACTATTGGGAATTTTTCAAGGATAGTTTCTTTTATATTTAAAAACTAAATTATTTCTCACTTGGCCTTCCAATTCACAGGGAACCTTATTTTCTTACAGAAAATAGTATATATGAATTAAAAATACTTCTAAATACACTACCTCCAAGTTTAACACATGAAACAAATCTTATTTTCTCCGTAAGCATTTACTTCAAAGTTTCACTGAAACAATTTCACTCTATTAAATGAGATTTGCCTGTGTTGACAATACAGCACTCACTGATAAGCACAAAGGAAAATGTAGTATGAATGATTTCATTATTTATAAAATTGTCATTTCCTGATTAGGTAGATTGTCTAAAATATTATAAATTTAATACACAAAATCCAGAGTTATAAATAACAAATTTAGAATAATCTCTAGTTTAAAACAACTAGATCTTGATAAATGTGCTTTTTGATATGTATTTTTTTGGCTTGCATACTTTTAAAAGAATTTTTCGATACAAATTCTTTTGAAATTTTCCAAACTCCTCTCCAAATAAAATGTGTGAAGTCAGGGTCGCAGCTAAGGGAGAAACCAGGCAGGAATGAGGGGATTACTAAGATGGCAAGCACCTTTCCTGTACTGTAGATGCAGGAGCATGAAACCGTAAGCAATAATCAAGTGAGCAGAACACGAATCTGTCAGTCCTTGGGGTAACAGCCATGTGGGAAAGGTGAACTTGAGATATTCACCAAGACTCTCAAGAAGGTTAATGTAGCCCCAGGTAAGTAGCAGATGGTTCTCAGCAGAGGTGGGAACCAATGCCACCTTGAGGAAAGCAACTCCATTATGCCTGAAGAAAGCCCACATTTGCATGCTCACAAGCAAAAGTTCTCAAACAAATTAGAAGGTAAATACCATGGATGGCAGATATAAACACTCCCAAAGACTTCAGATCTTAGAATTAGGAGATTTAAGATGAAAACAACTATATATGAAAAGTTTAATAAAGGACAGTATTCCACAAATAAGTAAGCAGGAAGAAACTCTAAAGATAATTAGGGAGATTTAAATAAGGGCCAAGTAGAACTTTTTTCGTTTTTTGTTTCTATTTTTGTTTTTTTAAACAGGGTCTCACTCTGTCACCCAGGCTGGAGTGTAGTGGCGTGATCTCGGCTCACTGCAGCCTCAATCTCCTGTGCTCCCACCTCAGCCTTCCCAGTAGCTGGGAAAATAGAACTTTAAGAAATAAAAAATATAATTGTCTAAAACAAAACTCAAATAATAGATTAAAAGTACATTTTTAAGGTATGCATTATTTTTGCCATTTCAAACTGGAATGTGAATAAATTGCACAGAATATGGCACATAGAGACAGGGAGATGGAAAACATAAGGGAAGTAAAACAATATGGAATTTAAAAAGAGGTGGTCATTTGTCAATTTTGGCTTTTGTTGCCATTGCTTTTGGTGTTTTAGATATGAAGTCCTTGCCCATGCCTATGTCCTGAATAGTATTTCCTAGGTTTTCTTCTAGGGTTTTTATGGTTTTGGGTCTAACATTTAAGTTGCTAATCTATCCTGAATTAATTTCCATATAAGGTGTAAGGAAGGGATCCAGTTTCAGCTTTCTACATATGGCTTGCGAGTTTTCCCAGCGCTATTTATTTATTCATTTATTTATTTATTTATTTTTAGAACTATCTTAACAAATTTTATTTTGCTGATATCTTTCTTTTATGTGTGTGCCAAAGTGATGGCCAGTAAATATGCATGTCTAATTAAGTCCAGAAGAGCTCCTTCAATAAGTGTAAAATGAAAGTTTGAGTGATAAGAAAGTGTCATGTCAGTTTCACGGGCAGCATTTTCTCTTTCTTAGTGGTTCATAAAATAGAGCAGTGCTTTGCTGTCGATGGTGTCTTAAATTCGGTGAATATTCAAAGGTAAATCGAATGCTGAACAGCGGCTGTGTGCAAGGCGGGTGATGTGTGTGCTGTGTGTGTTTGCTCATCTAATGCTCATGACACCTTGTCAGCTGTGAGGGAGGAGAGGGAATGGGGGAGCCCCGGGGATGGGAGTGCAGGGTGCAGTTTAGAAAGTGGGGGGTGGTCAGGGGTGGCCCCGGGAGAGGTTTGAGCCAAGACTGCAGGTGGCAAGGGGGTTATGCCTGAGCCTGCGGGGGAGGGGGGTCCCAGGTCCCAGTAGTTCAGTAGTTCTGTTTTTTTTTTTTTTTTTTTTTTTGGAATCCTTTCCCCATTTCTTGTTTTTGTCAGGTTTGTCAAAGATCGAATGGTTGTAGATGTGTGATATTATTTCTGAGGGCTCTGTTCTGTTCCATTAGTCTATATCTCTGTTTTGGTACCAGTACCATGCTGTTTTGGTTACTGTAGCCTTGTAGTATAGTTTGAATTTAGGTAGCATGATGCCTCCAGCTTCACTCTTTTGGCTTAGGATTGGCTTGGAAATGTGGGCTCTTTTTTGGTTCCATATGAATTTGAAAGTAGTTTTTTCCAATTCTGTGAAGAAAGTCATTGGTAGCTTAATGGGGATGGCGTTGTATTAAACTAAAGAGCTTCTACACGGCAAAATAAACTACCATCAGAGTGAACAGGCAACCTACAGAATGGGAGAAAATTTTTGCAATCTACTCATCTGACAAAGGGCTAATATCCAGAATCTACAAAGAATGAACGCAGACAAATTTACAAGAGAAAAACAAACAATACCATCAAAAAGTGGGCAAAGGATATGAACAGACACTTCTTAAAAGAAGACATTTATGCAGCCAACAGACACATGAATAAATGCTCATCATCACTCACCATCAGAGAAATGCAAAACAAAACCACAATGAAATACCATCTCACACCAGTTAGAATGGCAATCATTAAAAAGTCAGGAAACAACAGGTGTTGGAGAGGATGTGGAGAAATAGGAACACTTTTACACTGTTGGTGGGACCGTAAACTAGTTCAACCATTGCGGAAGTCAGTGTGGTGATTCCTCAAGGATCTAGAACTAGAAATACCATTTGACCCAACCATCCTATTACTGGGTATATACCCAAAGGATTATAAATCATGCTGCTATAAAGACACATGCACACGTATGTTTATTGTGGCACTATTCACAATAGCAAAGACTTGGAATCAACCCAAATGTCCATCTGTGACAGACTGGATTAAGAAAATGTGGCACATATACACCATGGAATACTATGCAGCCATAAAAAAGGATGAGTTTGCATCCTTTGTAGGGACATGGATGCAGCTGGAAACCATCATTCTTAGCAAACTATCACAAGAACAGAAAACCAAACACCGCATGTTCTCACTCATAGGTGGGAACTGAACAATGAGATCACTTGGAGGCGGGAAGGGGAACATCACACACCGGGGTCTATCATGGGGAGGGGGGAGGGGGAAGGAATTGCATTGGGTGTTATACCTGATATGAATGATGAATTGATGGGTGCTGATGAGTTGATGGGTGCAGCACACCAACATGGCACAAGTATACATATGTAACAAACCTGCACGCTATGCACATGTACCCTAGAACTTAAAGTATAATAAAAAAATAAATAAATAAGAATAATACTTGCTTGTTCTCGATATCTTGAATCTTATTAAGTCAGCTTATTAATTTTATCTACTTATCTTGTTAAGAGCATGTGAGTAGTCCATTCTGAGAGCCCTTGTATTTAAAAACAAAACAGAAACAAAATGGCGTCTTTGTAGGATGAAAACCCTAATTTCTCAACCTTGCCCTTTGAGAACTTGAGAACTTTGAAGATTTTGGTCCATTTTTATTTCCTGATGTTAGTGTTGCAAGGAATAAAACTGACACCAGATTGATTTGATTCCTTTTTTACATAATCTGTTTCTGGTTAATAGATGCCTATGGAATTATGTTTTATTTAAACCTACGTTTCAGTTTACCATGTTATGTCTAAGTTGGGTCTTTTTTCATAAATATTTTCTAGTAACCAAGGCTTTAATCAACATCAAAAAATCAAATTCACCTAGCCCTTTGATTGTTGCTTTTTTAATGATTGCTTGGCCTCTTCTTCAGTGGTACCTATAATTATCAGTTTGTAGCACTTTGAAATGACTCCTTATCATATTTTGGTCCCTTTTCATCTCATCTTGTTATCTTTATGACACATCCCTTTGTCCTTTCATCTTTTCTTCATCTATTCTGATGATTTTCGGCTAGTGTTTCTTGGCAATTATGTTTACTGGCTACAACTAAACTTATAAAATAGGTTTCTTTAATATTCTCCAGGTAACTATAATTCTCTATTCAAATGACTGTGAAACATCAGGGTGATGCTCTCTCTCTCTTCCTTTGTATTTCTACAAGTTTGTTTTTTGTTGTTTTTGATATTCTTTAGAAATCTTGGTATTGATTTGTTTTTCTTCAAACACCTTACAGGATTTTGGGTTTTTTTCTTACCTTTGAATGAATGCTTATCCACCAATTATTGTTTGGTAGCTATTTGAATCTCTTCCTTGAATCTAGAGATGAGATCCCTTTGCATAATACCTGATTCAGTTGTCAGCATCTAGCCATTTTTACTGAGTATAATTCCTCTGGACTAAGGTATGTCTTTCTCCTACCCATGCTGACTAAATTTCCAGTGCTTTGAATAGATTGAAGCTTTCAAAATGCGCCACCCCAGCATGCATTTCTGCTAGGGTTCTTACTGTCTCCATCTTTATCTTTATACTTGTGGGAATTTTGGGGTCCATAACAGCTAAAATTATTACCTTTTTTTGGATCCGCAATATTTTCTTTCTAGATTAAAGGGATTTCATACTATTTTAATACAGAATTTAAATACAAGATATTTGACTGCAAGTTTTAATCATCTAAGCTTCTTTATCTGACATTAGGCCAGTTCACAATATTAGAAACTTACTCACCGGCTGAAATATGAAGATGTAATCCTATTTATTGTGGCACTTGCTCTTCTTTTATGATCTATCTCAGAACCAAGATTGTTTTTATCAAGGTATGGAGAACAAGGTAAAAATACAGTCACTGGCTTCTGAAAAGGATAAGTTGATGGGTGCTGAATGTGAATCACAGGGCTGGTGGATTGGACTGAGTAGAAAGTATCTTGCTGTGCTTTTAAATGTGCCACCAGAGCTGGGTCAACTGGTTGAATCTAAACAGAAAATATATTTTTTCTTACATTTTAATAGAAAAGATGCAAACTATTGCTACGTTTCTAATCCAGTTTTTTGAAAATTCTATGGAGCATAGTTTTATACATTTCTCTATACATTGCTAGCTGTAATCAACAATGCATTTTATAAAATATTTATAATGTATAAAAGAACACAGTATTTGGGCCCTTTTAACAAAGTCTTTCTGAAATATGGGTTCCCAGTCTTATGTTATAAATAACCAAGAAACAGACTTAATTGCAGGCAACAAAATGACCTAGAAAACAAAATAGATGTTTTATAATGATTTCTAATTAGGACTATTATTAGATCAAGTGATCTTTAGAAACTAGAAAAACATGACTTATTTCTTTTCACATAAGAATGGTTAAAAATAAAAAATAGCTAAGATGATTCCAACATTTCAAAGTTCATGGCAAATATCTATAAATAAGTTATTTATTATATGTTTTCTTCCTAATCGTTCTTCTTCACTTACCACTTACATTAACAACTGGGAGAAATAGAGAGGAGAGCATGGGAGGGGAATGAGGGTAGACGAAAAGGAAATATTATTTGAGGAAATAAGTCTTGAAAAATATACATTTACATGTCCTTTGCAAATAGTGTTTGCATATATTAAATCCTTACTCCCAGAAAATGGCTGTTTCATAATTAAATAGAACCAAATATTTATTATAATAAATATTGTAATTGATTGTCCTCTTTTTTGCCATCCTCTCTGATCAAAATCTTTGAATTATATGAATGTTCCAAAGTCTGTCATCAATTCTTTCATAGTCATGCAACATAAATTTTCCCTATAAATATCATAAACAAAACAACACAACACAAAAGACTAACTGCGAAAATCTTTCGAGTAAAGAGAAGATTTATATTTTAATGATATTTAATATGCTCAAAATCATTACATTATTGCTGATAGCCCTATGTATTACGCCATTACAACTATATAAAGTAATCCATTTATTGTTATATTAAATATTGGTACCTTCTTTGTTGTTTAGAACCATGCTCGATGACCCACAAAATCTATGAGCAGGAACTCACCTATTTTTAATATGTTTACCTTTAACTGCACAAGTACTGGAGAGGTAAAAACTCCTGGAGGGTAACTTAAGGATATTCGGGAATCCATGCTTGACTTAAGAGTGAGGCCTTTCTTTGTTACTGTGAACGACTCTTTCTTTAAACAAGACACAACAGAAAAGATACCCAATTTGTAAACTTTTACTGAAGCACAGGTCCCCTGTATGGAATAAAGAACATTAAAACAAGCTATAGCACCGATTTGAAAAATATTTGCTATATAGACTCTATGGATTGTCAATAAAATCTATACACTCTTTATTTAATCACCTGCAATTTAAAATGATTCCAGGAACCTAAAATGGATCACTTTATGAGATTAAGTAGAAATAGATAAGAGTTTCTCAAATTTAGACTACAAAATAAAAAACAAAAATAAACATATTTCTTAAATTTAAATTAAATCTTCCCCCAAAATTGTGCAAAAATGGGCAATTATTTTCAGTGTTTTCACAAATATTATTGTTCCTAGAATTCTAGCCTCCATTAGTGAGAATTGATTTTAAATATTGACCTTTATCCAAAACATTCAACACTGTTTTAGGGAATCCTAAGGACTGGCATTCCATTATTTGTATACTTTGCTTAAACACTATAACACCTGTGCTGTCAGCAAATTCTTTCTTCTAATAGCTCACAATATCTTAGGTTCCCCAAATAAAGTCGTTTTCTCTATGTCTCTCCTCTGTGCAGTGGGAGCAAATGACTAAGATATTTGTGTTTCATTTTATATGACGACATTCAAATTTATAATGCATGTATACAGACTCAAGGATTTTTATTGCACAAAAGGGAACTGCATACATAAATGAAAACAAAATGATCTTTTCCTATAATCACCAAAGCTTAAAAGAAGGAGGCAGAGTTACAAGTAATTTGGTCTATTCATACTTCCCCAACAGCAGCCAGGCTTTGCCCCAGCATGAGTGGATAATCATGCTCACATACACAAAAAAACATTTCAGGGACAGTCACAATGGAAAATAGTCTACCATTTGAAAGCTGACTAAGGAAGAGATTTCACAATATCGTTGAATGAATCTGTCTCTGGGAAAATTCAGGGCATGGTGAATATTATTAATTGGCCAGAGGGAAAATTGTGAGAAGTGAAAAAGAAAGATCTTCTAGAAACCAATGGTGGTTGCTGTGCACTTCGATCATATTTGATAGATTCTGAAAAGCCAAAAGGGTTTTTAAATAATTAGAATTTGAAAATGTCATACGATCCACATAAAAATTTGGAAGTAATCCAGAGTTTAAATTTTTTTCTTACTATAAAGAGAAAAATTCATGCCTGTATTTGTTATGATAGACAATGATTCCCTCTCTTTCTCTCCTTCTCTCTCTCTCTTTTGTTTTAATTATCCATTTACTAAACATTTTCCAAACCCATTTTATGACAAGTGGGCTACGAGCAGTTTTCGCTTTTATTGTGATAGTTACACAGACTGGCCAAAATTTAAGAGCTCCAATCAAGGGCAATGCTGACTAGACTATCATACCTAGAAACTTCTGATACTAAATATAAAATGTATTAGTTGCAAGAATTGGAGTAAGTAAATGGAATAGGCTTAGCTTTATATTCAACTATAAAACCTTATTTGACACCCAGAGAAAATCA
Source organism: Piliocolobus tephrosceles (assembly GCF_002776525.5). Taxonomy (NCBI): domain Eukaryota; kingdom Metazoa; phylum Chordata; class Mammalia; order Primates; family Cercopithecidae; genus Piliocolobus; species Piliocolobus tephrosceles. The sequence goes on from NC_045436.1 coordinate 150,029,427, forward strand.
AAATCACAAAATAAATATATAATAAATAATTCCATGTATATATGGACTTTTTTTACATTTATTCCCTGCCCTCCTCATCAAATGACAACTTACATAAAGCTGAAAAAGATAAATATTTTAATTATTTAAAAAGAAGTTAAGTGGCCCAAAGAAAAACTTTAAATATTAGTATCCATAAACTCCATACTAAGTTTATTTATTTTTATTTATTTTATTTTTTTGAGACGGATTTTCACTCTTATTGCCCAGGTTGGAGTGCACGGGTACAATCTCGGCTCACCGCACCCTTCACTTCCCAGGTTCAAGCGATTCTCCTGCCTCAGCCTCCCGAGTAGCTGGGATTACAGACAGGTACCACCAGGCCCAACTAATTTTTTATTTTTAGCAGAGACTGGATTTCTCCATGTTGGTCAGGCTGGTCTCGAACTCCCGACGTCAGGTGATTAGCCTACCTTGGCCTCCCAAAGTGCTGGGATTACAGGTGTGAGCCACCAAGCCCGGCCTCCACACTAAATTTAATAGTTATTATATTCTCTCTTCACAGCATATGAATTTGTGATCATACAGAGCCTCAGAGTTATTACAATTAAAATCTGACATGAAAATGATAATTTATTAACAACTAACATGTGTTTATAGGTTTCCTTCTCTCTTCATAATTTATTATCTATTTAATTCTTACAACCATACCAGGTAGACACTATTATGATGTTCATCTCTCAGATGAAGTCACTGAGTCACAGCAAGATTACATAATTTTCCCAAGTTCAGACAGTAAGAAAGTGTAGAAACCATATGTCAAACCTAACCAACCTTCTTCCACAGCCCACATCTTAACTACCACATATACTTTCTTCTATGTATAGACCGAATTTCATTTCTAGACTTATTAACAATCTCAAGGCCTACATACACATACACAAATTTTTAAATTTTTTGTACATTTTCCAAACCCATGAATAATAAAAATTAAAGCTACTATCATCTGGGGATTCTAACATCCTTAAATTTAGACGAGGGTCCATCATATTAGAAATGTTGGTCTGAAGTTAGTCAAAAGCACAAAAGAAATTAAGCCATGATTTTGATTTTGTTTCCTAGGTGAAAAAAATAACATTTGGTAGGTGTTCAACCCAAACTCTCCATTCCTAACTTTGGCTAATCATTTCCATCCTTTGATCTTTATTGATGGCAATAAATTGTGAATGCACTGGCACAAATCCAGAAATCCTTCCATTTATTACTAGTGGAGCAATTATATCTACACTACAATCTATTAGTCTGAGTAATATTTAGAAGAGGAGCCAAACAGCAAATGTAGATATAGCCAAGAATTTACTAACCTTATAACCTCCCTTCATTCCTTCCAGTGAATTTGGGTTTAAGTAACTTGATTGAAGGTTTGTGTCACACACTTTCACCATGATATCTCTGTAATTTCCTCTGTAACGTGCAGTAAATGGAATTGCAATGCCTATTGGAAATGGAATTCTCTTTTCCTTATCTGAGCATTCAATAGTTACGACGTTGCTAACTAACTCTTCATTATCACCCACTATTAAAGAACTCATGTTATTTATTATCCGGCATTCCAGTTGTTGTAGAACATATGATGGTGCTGTAATATAACAAGACACTTGGGGGTCAGTATCATCACTCAGCACATCAAGATACCTGAAGGGGAAAAAAGAATGTCATTTTTCCAATTATTTGATTTATGTACTTTACAGCTAAATGCAGAAAAGCACAGACTCTAGATCTACATTGTCTTGGTGTGAATTCCAGTTCTGATCAAACCTGTGACTTTGGGCAAGATCCTCAGCCTCTCTGTGCCTCAGTTTCCTCAATGGTAAAATGGTGATAACATAATAACTGTCTCATGGGAGCATGAATTGAATTAAATGAACCATTACATGGGAAGTAATTAGGGCTATATCTGTTACACCATACGTGTTATACGTATCAGCTATAATTAGTTTTGCTACCATTGTTATTTAAGCAATTGATTCATTCCACAATATAAAGCTGAAGATTGCTGAAGTTTCTTGGTAAAATCAGTACTAATACTTGAATAATTTCCTCAATTGTGAGGAGAGGGAGTAAACATATATGAAGTATTGTAATTGTCTAAACACACTAGATCAAATGATGATGGTGATTATATATTTTTAGAAAAGCTGAGAAAGATACAAACAAACTGTAAATTTATCATTGATCATAGTAATTAGGCAAAGATTACTTACAATCTCCCAAAAAATCAATCCAAAATTTTATTTTGGTCATTTGTTTTACTCTTTTTTAACCATCAAATTTGCTGAGGATTTTGGAGTCATAGATTTGAATTCAGATTTGAGATCAGTCACTATTTACTTGACTTTACAAATTAATAATTTTTATTAAAATAGCTAATATTTTGCTGCTTTCTATTAAGTAGTTTTTAGGCTACACACTGTTCTCACAACTATTATATCAGGCAGGTGCTACTAACATAACTATTTTACAGATAAAAACACTGAGGCTTAGAAAATTTAACTTTCTTTCAAAGATCCCACAGACGGTAAATTTTAGGATGGATAATTGGCTCCATCTAGCTTTAATGTAAAAGTCCAAACTCTTGAATATAATATCATAATTCCTTAAATCATTCAAAAATGCTGGTTACTTTATTCATTGCAAATTGAAACTAACATCTATTTCATAATAGTGTGTGAAGACGGAATGCAATGAAACATTTAAACTTACAATAATGTGTTGGCCTAAGGTGTGTGCTCAATAAATGCTGGTTTTCTACATTAAAATGACCAATTTGAGCTCCTCTTTTTTTACAACTCATTTATACCAGTGAAATGATTGAAATACTGGCAATGTTGAAGAGAAATAAGATGATCTATATTTAATAAACCATTAATGTCCAGCTCTACAATAATCAGATTTTAGACATTTTTCAATTACTGGTAAATAGAATTTTAAAGTGCAATTTAACATAGAAATCCAAAAAATATGTAGAAATTGCAGAGAGGGTCATTGATTTATGTTTACAATTCTAAACTCATAGTTAGAAGGAATAGAAAATGACTCAGCACATTGTTCTGCTTGAGTATTCTTTGGTGATGGTGAAAAAAGTAATTCAGAAAACGAGAAACATTGTTTAATAGAGGATACAGTGACCCAGCATTGTATAACTTTAGGAATGACTCTCCTCTGTGTCTTGGAAACCGTATTAATACACTTTTCTTCCAGGAGTTATGTTTCTCAAGTGACAGATGAAGTAGGACAAGTAGACTTTTAAACAGTTCCATTTTCTCTAGCCCTAGTCAAATAGATCCAGACTAGACACTAAAATACAGTTACATGGTAGTTACCAAACAGCATGGCACTGGTATACAAACAGGCACATAGACCAATGGAACAGAATAGAGAACCCAGAAATAAAGTCAAATACTTACAGCCAACTGATCTTCAACAAAGCAAACAAAAAACATAAACTGGGGAAAGGACACCCTATTCAACAAATGGTGCTGGGATAATTGGCAAGTCACATACGGAAGAATGAAACTGCATCCTCATTTCCCACCTTACACAAATATCAACTCAAGATGTATCAAGGACTTAAATCAGACCTAAAAGCATAAAAATTTCTATACAATAACATCAGAGGCCCAGCACTGTGGCTCACGCCTGTAATCTCAGCACTTTGGGAGGCCGAGGAGGAAGGATCACTTAAGATCAGGAATTCAAGACCAGATTGACCAATATGGTGAAATTCCATCTCTACTAACGATACAAAAATTAGCTGGCGTGCTGGCAAGCACCTGTAGTTCCAGCTACCCAGGAGGCTGAAACAGGAGAATTGCTCGAACCCGGGAGGTGGAGGTTGCAGTGAGCTGAGATCGTGCCACTGCAATCCAGCCTGCGGGAAAGAGCAAGACTCCATCTCAAAATAAAATAGAATAAAATAAATAACATCAGAAAAACTTTTCTAGACATTGGCTTAAGCAAAGACTTCATGACCCAGAACCCAAAAGCAAATGCAACAAAAACAAAAATATATAGGTCTTAACTAAACTAAAAAGCTTCTACACAGCAAAATAAACAATCAGCAGAGTAAACAGACAACCCACAGAGTGGGAGAAAATCTTCTCAATCTACATATCCGACAAACGACTAATATCCAGAATCTGCAAGGAATTCAAACCAATTCATAAGTAAAAACAAACAATCCCACCAAAAAGTGAACTAAGGACATGTATAAACAATTATCAAAAGAAAATATACAAATGGTCAACAAACATATGAAAAAATGCTCAACATCACTAATTTTCAGGAAAATGCAAACCAAAATCACCGTGCAATAACACCTTACTCATGCAAGAATGGCCACAATAAAAAACAAACAAAAAAGATGTTGGTGTGGATGTGGTGAAAAGGGAACACCACTTTACATTCCCACCCTCAGTGTAAAAGTGTTCCCTTTTCACCACATTCACACCAACATGTTTTATGTTTGTTTGTTTTTTGATGTGAATGAGAAAATAAAATGTTTGTTTTTCCATTCCTGAGTAACTTCAGTTAGAGTAATGTTCTCCAATTCCATCCAGGTTGCTGTGAATGCCATTATTTCATTCCTCTTTATGGCTGAATAGTATTCCATGGCATACATATGTGTGTGTGTGTGTGTATATATATATCTAATATATTATATACATTTCATATATAATATTTAAATAATATATAATATGTAAATATACATAAAATATTTATATACAAATATAACATAAATATACAATATTACATATAAATATAATATATAAATATATAATATATAATATTTATATATAATATATAACATATATTATATAACATATATTATATAACATAATATATAATATATATATTATATAACATATATTATATAACATAATATATAATATATATATTATATATTATATAACAATCATATATAATATAACAATAAATATATATTACTATTATATATAGTAATATAATATTATATAACATATTGTATATTATATATAACATATAATATTTATATAATATATAAATATAAATATATAATTTATCTTATATATTATATAGTATATATTTATATAATATTATATAAATATATATTATAGGCCTATTATATAATATATAAATTTATATATTATATAAATATATCATAAAAATATATTATATAAATATATCATATAAATATTATAACATATTATATAATATTTATATAAATATATAATATATGATTGATTATATAATCATATAATATATAGCATTTATATATAATATTCCATATATTGTTATATATAATATGTAATTATATATAAGTACTACACACAAATACATTATATATTATATAAATATATAATATACACACATATAATATATTATATAATATAATATATTATATTATATAATTATAATTATATATAATATATAATTATATATAATATAATATATTATATACGTATATTCACACACACATATATGTATGCCATGGAATACTATTCATCCATAAAGAGAAATGAAATAATGGCATTCACAGCAACCTGGGTGGAATTGGAGAACATTACTCTAACTGAAGTTACTCAGGAATGGAAAAACAAACATTTTATTTTCTCTCTTATAAGTGGGAGCTGAGCTCTGAGGATGCAAAGGCATAAAAATGATACAATAGACTTTGGAGCCTCTGGAGAAAGGGTGGGAGGGAGGTGAGGGATAAAAGACTACACAATGGGTACAGTGTACACTGCTCAGGTGATGGGTGCACCAAAATCTCAGAAATCACCACTAAAGAACTTATTCATGTAACCAAACACCACCTGTTCCCCTAAAACCTATTGAAATAAAAAAAAAAATTTTTTTTTAAATTAAAACTTTAAAAAAAAATACAGGTATGTAGAACATGAAGACATACCAGTTAACAATGGACTGCACATGTAATAGTGATCCTAAAAATTATAATACTGTATTTTTGCTGTACCATTTCTATGTTTAGATATGTTAAAATACACAAATACTTACCATTGTGTTATAGATGCCTATAGTATTCCATATAGTAACATACTTTACAGTCTGTGGCCTGGGAGCAATATGCTATACCATATAGACTAAGTGTGCAGTAGGCTGTACCATCTAGATATGTGTATGCACATTCTGCAGTGTTTGCATAATTGACAAAATCACCCAACCATGCATTTCTGTGAACATATTCCCATCTTTAAGTAACCGATGACTGTAATCACACTGGTTTATTCTAACCTTATTTTTCCCTTTTTGTGTACACCAGACAGCCAGGAAGAGATAGGTTTCTTTCAGAAAGCTATCTGGGTTTATCACACACATCTTTTATGTGGCATGATGGTTTCCTCAGCCGAGGGATTGCAGTGAGTACTCAACTTCTCAAATACACAAGCGAAGCACAATTGGTTTGGGTGCTGCAAAGAGGAAGTCACTAACCAGGAAACACCTAAAGGAGGTGTTAGAGGGAGTAGTTCAGGCAATGACTCATTAACCGATGCTTTGAGTCATTTCTGAATGTGAGAATATGAAGCTTCAATGTTTTTCTCAAGTGAAACAGGTAACCACATATAGACTACGTTAGCAGTTGTTTTGTCAGAGCAGTAGTTCTTACAAATCATGTAGGTTTATCATGCACTGAATAGTCTCAAACATAAAATTCATCAGACTCTCTGACCTGTAGAAACATTACAGCCAAATTAGAACCACCTCTTCATTTTATAGCAAGATAATTAGGGTCAAGGTGAGCAAAATGACTTGCCTAAGATCATAGTCCTCAAAACGGTATCATACACCTGAAAGGGCATCAGCACATCACAGCAGAGATGGGGGTAATGGTGGTAAGTGGCGGGTGAAGAAAGTGGGAGTTTTTGGAGCTAAAATAAACGAATAGACTAACATTTGCCTGGTGTGAATATCTGAAAAAGTGGCCTGGTGTTAGGTTGTTTAAGTGATTTTCTCATTTGACCTTACCAAATAATCCCAGGATGTATATATTATTTCTACAAATAAGAAAATGAGGCTAAGAAATGAAGCAAGTTGCCCAGGATCATAGAATTAGTATATAATAAAACAGAAAGTGAAATTTAAGTTTGTTTGATTCCCAAAACAAATAATTTTTTTTTTTTCACTTCTAAGCGTGTTATGTTTGTCTGGGAAAATATGGGTGTGAATATCTTATTTTATAGGGACAAATAGGGCCTTAATACCTCTTTGCACAGGAGATAAAATTTACAAAATAGATGGATCTTTCTCACTTTTTTGGAGTCATGGTCTCCTAGAGAATCTGATGACAGTTCTAGACCATATCCAGGGAAATGAAATAGGAACATATACATTTTTATCCAGGAATATATCCAGGAACATACACATTCAGTTTTAAGTACCTCCCAAAGCTCATCCATGAAATCCCAAGAGTTCTACAGACACAGGCTTAAAACTCATAATGATTTCTTGAGAATATAAATAAAGTGAATCCAAGGATAAAACATTCTCTCCAAATCTTCTAACTCCCTACAGTCTTCTAGTTTTTATTACTATAATTGAAATAGCAGTAATTTGCAAAGTGTTCATGATCTGGACAATTGATCATTTTAACTACTTTCCTGTCTACTCAATTCTTTCCTCTTTAAAAAAGGGTAATGTGTTTCTTAAAGCTATAAGAAATATAGCTTTAAGAAATATAGCAATATTAATAATAGTGGCTATATAAATTTTCATAGGAGTAATTCAAGCTGAATTACTGATTTACAATATCTTTGGGAGATATGAAATGGAAATTTTATTCATGTGTAAATACTGTGCATGTTGCTATAGTCTAAGTGTTTGTGTCTCCTCAAAATTCATGCATTGAAATCCTGGCCCCCAAGGTGATGGTATTAGGAGGTGGGTCCTTTTGGGAGATGATTAGGTCATGAGGGTGGAGCCTCATGAATGAGATTAATGCCTTTATAGAATAGACCCAAGGGAGCTCATTCACTTTTTCCACCATGTGAGGACACAGCAAGAAGGCACCTCCCAGACACCAAATCTGCCAGCATCTTGATCTTGGATTTCCAAGCCTCCAGAACTGTGAGAGATGAATATCTGTTGTTTAAAAGCTACCCACTTTCTGATGTTTTGTTATAGCAGCCGGAATGAACTAAGACATGTACTGACTATAGAAACACATATATAAGTAGGCATACTTAAGCACTTCCCACATTGCATTTACTTACTCCTTTTCCATTATGTTATTCTTGTGCTTTATATTCTCTGAATCATTGGGAAGAGTACTATTTATATATTTCTTGGAGATATCACATATTATTGAGGATGTGGTCATCTCTTCTCTTGGGCTTTCTGAGGTTTCTTGAATTTTTCTCTCTGTCGTCTGGATTATGCCATGAATCTCTTTCCTGTTGCCATTTATGTTCTCAACAGTCATGTGTTCTATTTGTTTATCATCTTCATTTTCTGCATTATCTGGGAACATTTTGTTCTGTGACTCTTCTTGCCCCAGTACACATCCTTTTAGTGATGTACTGTTTTCTTTTTCCACTAATGCTGAACTCATATGTGTTTTATTTTTTTCTAACTGGACCTGGTTTGTGTAATGACTGTCCTCTCCATTTGTGGGAGAAACAGTAACTGTTTCTATGACATTTAGTTCCCCTCTTGCAGCAATGTCTGCTGCTTTGGTATCTTGAATGGAGGACATTGTCTGCTGTGGAGTACATTCATCATGCATGCCGCATAAATTACACATCTCCTTTTCTTCTTTCTTTAGAAGTGCAGCAGTGCTCCCCAAATGTTCAGTTATTTTTATGAGGCAGTCTATGAAAGTAACGATTTCTACACACACATACATAGACACACAAAGAATAAATACAAAACTAAACCAAATTATGTTTCTGCACTCCCATCTAATGAAACATGGCAAGATAATTTTAGAAACCTACAAAGACCTTTACTGGGCATTTAAGCCAATCTCATGAAGGAGAAGTAATTGTACAACTGTCACTCTTTTAACAATTGTAGGATTTACAACAAACCACTTTTATCATGGTAGCAAAGAGTAAATCTAATCCCTCTTGCTTATAAAGATACTTTGAATATTTAAAGACAAATGTCATAACCTCTCGCTCCTCCAATAAGAACTGAAGTCAACATCTCCCTCAATTGTTTTTCATTTGCTATGATTTTGAGAACTGTTCTTTTACCACTGGATATACAATAGTTTATCAATGATCCATTTAAAATGCTGGGCTGAAAATTAGGTGAACACTCCAGATGTGGCTTGGTTGGCAGAAACACCATACCTCCATTATTTCTGCCAATGTAGATGCTATGTTTTGGAGCCCAGTTACTGCTATAAGAATTGCATTAGGTTCATAGTATTCCTCCTGATGAATTTGTGATCACTGGAAATTTTCAAATTAGTCCTTCAGAGAATAGCTCTGACCATACCAATTCTCTGATTGGAACGTGAAGTGACTTTTCAAAGCCTACTAACTCAGGTCAACCTTCTTCATTCGGGAGTAAACTCTCAGTATGGTCAAATCTGATATCATCTCTCACTCCATCATCATTCTTCCCACGCTCCTATTTGTTCATCCTGCTTCTCTTCACTACTGAGGTCACCTGATGACTTCTTGCAGGCTTAGTGCCTCTCTAGTCTTTAGAATTCAGTTCTAAATTAAAGAATATGTAATTTAAGGCCCCATAACTTAGTGTTTTTAAAACTATCACCAAATCATCCCTTTGCCAAGTCCTTGTTTTTTTCTGAATATATATTTGTCTTGTTATGTTGCCAAGGACCGTGTTCCATTCCCTCCAGAGATTAAAGGTCTGATTTTGGGCTGCAGCTGATGGCTTCTCAGTCATGCTGCCTTTGGAAAGATTTCCCTGGTGCCATTTACCCTTTAGATTGAATTTCTTAATATCGTCTACCCTGGATTTCATCATAGATGGAACCTGCCCACTTATCTTGATACTGTATTATTTAGAGTTGAATTTCATGATGCCACCTATATGCTTATCTGGAGTAACTGTTGTTGTCTAGGATTATATTCATCAGATTCCACATTCTTCCTGCCTTACTGTACTTTTCCACATCCATAACTGGACCTATTCCCAAGAATCCCTCTCCAGCCTCAGTGTGTGGGGATCCAATTCCCCATCCCAACCCACTCCAGGCTTCCCAGTAATTTTGCAATTAATAAGTCTAAGCTCAAATGACCCTAGAGACAGAATATATTCTGATTTAAAAAATAAAAATAAAAAAATAAAAATAAAAAAACTACTAGCTCTGCCTCAAACTAGGCCTGTATTTTCCTGTCTCTTACGTCTTGGATCCTACAAAAACTCTCTATTTCCTGCTGCATAAGTCCAATTCACTCTTTAAGCTTCAGCTTAAATACTACATTTTTGTAGCAAACTTCTCAATTCTCCACCCTACAGATGGGATTTAAACTGCTTCTGAAGTCCAAAAGCACTTCATTCATGTGTTTCTAATGGGACTGGCCCCAGTGTCCCTGACATTATTGTGCATTTGTCTCGACTTATTTCCCGTATGAAATTGTTAGTCTCTTGTGGACAGAAACTCCATCTTAGCCTTGTTGGTATGCTCATAGTCCCTCTCAGATCTTGCCCTAATCAATATTTCTTAGAGAAAGAATAAGTTATAAAAAAATACTTACCTTTTCTCCAGACACATTGATTCTCCTTGTCAAGCAGCACATGCAGCTGCTGGCAGGTGGAATGCAGGGTGCCTGCGGTGTGCTCCAGCAGCTGGTAAAGGGCCCTGCTGAGCTCCTGACCCAGAAAGACTACAGTGGCCATCCAAGTGGCCCCACCAGCCCCCTCACAAAGATCATCACCCAGGAGTGCCTGCTTTAGCATCTGGTTTTGTCTCCAAATCTGCTTCAATATTTGGCCCAGTTTACCTGAGCCCATGTATTCCGTATCCATTTTGTGGTCCAAAAGTGGTATTTTCTCTCCAGCCAGTAAAGCTTAAAGGTTTTGCAAATTCAAACTTGGTGATGGTTATGTCTCCTAAACTCTAGGAGACGATCCAAGTCAGCTAGACAAGCACCTTCTTACAACATAGTGGTTTATTCAGTTTGGTGTTGACCAGTGAAAAGTTACTAGGTGACCAAAGAAGGGGCGTTACTGTACCATGGGTGCTACTGTGTACAGAATACATTAATCACTGGGGTAGAGCTAACTCACACAATCCAACTCTCTATGTGAGTTTTACAAGATCAATATACTGTGGAAGTCCCAAATACTTTTCAAGATTTCAGGCAACAAAATATGGATTCCAGGTGGGATAAGAAGTTTATTAATCAAAGGTAAACTGTTAGAACAATATTGCTGGCAGGATTCCTGTAAACTTAAAAATATTTATGAATAAAATAATGTGATGTCTGATTTGCTTCTAAATAACCATAGGGGTTGGTAGAAGTATTAAATTTGCTGTAAGAATTAATAAATGTTGAAGCTGGATATGGTTACACATGGGGTCTTGACAAGTCACTCTAATTAATGTGTATACGTATAATATTTTTATAACTAAGAGTTTAAAAAGATTCCTCTACTGGAGCAGAGCCTATTACCATTGGTTAGTAAGTATAATTAGCATCTTCTTATATGGTAAATCTGCAGAGACTGAGATAAGAACTTGGCCTCTAATAATTTCCCTCTAATTGGATAAAATGCCCTTTCACTGAAGGAAAGCAAACCTGAAGAGTAGCTTTCTCTAAACTAGCAAGGAGTCTTTACCATGTGTAATTAAAATTCAGATACAACAAGCTCTCCCCACTGCTGCCTGTCTGCCTGCCAGCACATCATATATGGGGCTATGCAATATAGCACTTGGGGGTATTTGGAGGAAACCAGAATAGTCTGCCTCCCTCTCTCCAATCCCACTGCTCAAGGAAGGGAGAACACACACCCACGCCAAAGGGAGAGGGCAGTGAGTACATTCCAGAGAGGCTCATGTTCCCTCAGGGGTACTGGAACAAAATGAAAGCTTTTCAAAGGGAAGCCGGAGTGCTTCCCTCCCACAGGCAACACATTATCTCATCTTAAGCCCTTGGAGTTCTAAGAGCTACACTCAGGGCACCTGGAAGACAAGATGGGAAAAACAAGCCCAGAGAATAAATAATGAAGAATGACTGCGACTGCACTAAAGACTGTCAAAGCCTCTGAAGGAAAAGGAAAGGAGCCGTATTGAGTGACTGGTGGCTGCGGAGTGGAGAGGGGCTCCTTCGCTATTATGTGTCTTATTTTTCAGTTAACTTCTGTTCACTGAAAAGGGGACCTTTTTTGCAACATGAGTTCCTATCACTTCATGGATTGGATCATATAAATCTTCTCAAACTAAAGACTCACTCATTCAATTTTATTTTCTTTTTCTTACTCCTTAAATAGATGTCATTCTCAATAATAATGTATACATGGTTTTAATTCAATGCCAATTTTGAAAACTCCTATAGCATTTACTGTGGGACAGGAACTAAGTGCTGGAGATCAGCCGTTTTTAGGACTTCAAGAGACAGGTGCATGAACAGATTATTAAAATAAAGCTTAGATTTTATTGAGAGCTAGAGGAGAAGTATAAAGAAAAAGTATCACAAAAGCTTTGAGGAGTTAAAAAAAAATTCTGTTTAGAGGCCTGGAAAATGTTTGAATTAGAAACTAAAGGATAAGCAGGCTATAGAGTAAAAGAAAAAAATATTCCAGCATAGGAAATAATATGATCAAAGTCATGACATCATGAGATTACATAGTAGGATCAAAAAATGTAAAAATATGGCTTTGGAGGAAGGTTCAGTTAATGAGTCAAGAGAAGTAGCAAATGAAGAGTTCAATAATTGTGGAAAGTGAGGAGAAGAAATTAGAATTTTGGTTTACAGATAAGAGAGAAATTGAATAGATTTAAATCAGGCTGCAATGTGATGAAATCTGTGCTGCAGAGATGCAGCTGTATTAGACAGCAGAGATATAAGAGTTAGAAGGCTTGAAGGTCTGTACTAAAACAGCAACAGAGCAGATGAAAGAAGAGGATGGCATGAGAGGGGATTTGAAGTATAGTGGATAGAACTTACTAAACTTACCAAACCATCAGATTATAGGGAGAGGACTAGAAAGCACTGAAAATGCATCCATTTATTTATATGAGAAAAAAATATACTAAGAACTATGCTTAGTTTTAGAATATGACTAAAATATTTAATTTAGGTGATTACATAGACTATGAAACTATTAAGGAATTTAAGAGGGACATTGGGCTTGATGGGTAGAAAATTTGTTTTATTTTAGATTTGTTGAGTTTGAGGTAACTCAGAAAAATTCCTTAGAATGTGTTTGAAGTTTAAAAATTAGAATAATATTGGCATATTTGAATGTCATCAATAAATAAGTGGTAAATGAATCCCTGGAAGTAGAAGAGATTAATGGAGAATTTACCAGGCATATGTTAAGTATTGAATAAAACTGATCATGAAGTGCTGCTTGATCACTTCAGCAATCTACATTTATTTCTAGATATGTGGGAAAATCCTTTCTCAGGGAGAAAAAACAAACCCAGACATTCTCTTCGTTTCATTCACATTTGCTATCCTCAAGTTTAAACTTGTTCTCTGTTTGACTTCTTAGGAACATACAATATTTGCAAAGTGAGACCTACCACAGGCCACGCTGCATTTACTTGTTAAAACATGCATCGGCATGTTCCTTCACCTTGTTTTCCATTAATTGATGTCACTAACCACAGAAAGAACAGACATTTGCAGTCAAGACACCTACAGAAGTTCACTGCAGAAATTCATCTGAATGGTTTTAACATTTGATTATCATCTTCATTGTTGCTACTAGTTATTATGACTCCTTTTACTTTCTTACTGAGAATTCAGTGCTTCCATTGATGTTAGTTTGCAGTCTTGAATTCATACCATTATATGGTCAAAAGACAATAGTTTTTCTTAACATCAAAAGTATCCAAGTGGATTAGAAATAAAATTCAAATAGGATAGTTCCTGTTTACTATCTAAAGAAATAAAAATATGCAATAGGGCTATCAATGACAGGCTATTACTTCCAAAGGAAGTGAAGACAATAAAGTTTTAAAGCATAATGAAGAGTGCTATTTTTCATGGCATTTATAGTGGGTAGTGGTGGGTAGGTCAGATGTAAGCAAAAGAGTTATGCCTGCCTGAAGTATCATGAGTCAATGTTATTAGTTCTATAATGTGATTTTATTTTCATTGAATTTCTGTAGTTGCCTACATCAGAGACTTTGGTACTTACAGTCCAGAATAATTGTTCCCCTTTTGAACATTCATATTGAATGTCTGGTCATCTTTTGTCTGTTTAAGATAAACTCATGCATTTGGATGATGAGTGGATGGAGAAGGAAAATAAATTGTTTTCTTTTTGTTGTGTTTTTGTTTTCTTTAGTAACTTTTGGACTAGTAAAATATAAATTATACATTCAAATTTTTAACGTGCTTATCAATTTTAAAATGTTTTCAAAGACCAAGTGGTAAAAATCAAAGCTGCTAACACTTCTGATTAAACAAAGTAGATTAGATATATATTCCACATCTGATTTCTAGCGAGATGCCCTGAAAAGGATAAAACAATATACAAATCCCAAACGATAAAGAAAATGGGTGATAATAGACAAAAGATGTCAACGAACTCCTGGAAGACTAAAAGTAGATGGACAAGTAGTAAATAGCCAAACAGCTGAAACCTAAGCACCCAGACAGTCGAAAATCGGTGAGTTCTTGTCACAGAATCTCAGCAGTTCCCGGAATTAGAGACAGTTAGGACCTCTGAAAATAAAGGTAAACTTAGGGCTGTAAACAGGTGTTTTTGTTGAAACTCTGTTTGGAGAGCAGGTAGATTCCTAGATTCCTCTCTTCTGCCCCAAACAGCCAGGCAACAATCTCTCTCCCACCCACCAGAAGCTAGAGACTTCCTCTATGAATAAATGGGGGCAGCAAAGCTCAGCAGAGTAGAAAACTGGAGGGGGTGCTATGCTGACAATGAGGTTAAGTGAAATTCTACAACGTTAACTTATGAGATCCCGCTTTATTCTTCTGCTCAACTCCAAGAACACAGGCTGGGAAGCATAACCTCCCAGGCAGAAAACGCAAAGTTTCCTCCACGGAGTAACTGAACACTCCATGAGAAAAACCTACTGACAGTGAAACTTTCAGTGTCCCTCTCCCTATTTCCAACTCCAAAAGCCTGCTCTGCCCCCGCCAGATCATCCACAGTGAAGCTCCACATCATATAAAGATTCCAAACTAGGCTCTTCATGCCTCACTTTAAGTGGAATAACAATCAAGGAGGTCGGGCATTTGAAAAAGCCTCTAATATAAAGCTAGAGACTAAAGTAAACAAACACAACTAAAGAACTTGGGGGGGGGGGGGGGGTGGAAAACAGAACTTCCCTGTGTTTACAGGAAAGAGAAAATATCAAACGAATCTGTAATTAGCATGTTCAGAGTACTAGGATAAGAAAAATAATGCACTCACAAGTCAAGAAAATATTTCCTTTAAAAGGGGAGCATTACAGCAATGAGAAAAGACTCACAAAAATTAAATTATGATAATAGAATTTTCTTAATATGGGAAAGAAAAAGCGGTTGAGTAAATTCCCCAAAACATCAAACAAAAAGACGAAGATATGGACAATAGGGGTAAAATGGAGGTTAAGAAAATTAAAGGCTAAATCCAAGTGGTCGCACTAATATGAGTTCTGGAAAGAGAAAACAGAATGAATGAAATTATCAAGGAAATAATATAGAAATATTTCTCAGAATTAAAGTATATGATATTCTAGACAGAAAGAGCCCAGAACAGTATGTGCAAAAAATAATCATAACCAGTCATATCAAATTCACACCAAGGATCAACATTCCAGTAGCCTCAAAAGAGGGAAAAAACTGTCATATTTAAATCAAAAGGCATTGAACCTCTCTACAGCAACACTAAGACCTAGCAAATAATAAGTTGTGATTTCAATATTCTGAGGGAAACCTCTTTCCAATTCAGGATTCTTTTTCTGCCAAAGCATCATTGCAGAGAAAGAAAGGGCATTTTCGGGTATGCAAATGTTAAACTATTTATCTCCCATGTACCCATTTTTGGGAAGCCACTCACATGAACTCTATCACAAGCAACAGAGTGACACAAGAAAAACGCAGACATAGGAGTCAGGAACTGGAAAATCCAGCAAAAGAGAGAGAGCTAAATCAAATGCTTTAAATGATGTCCCAGGGTGACAGCAATGCTGTGGTCCTAGAAAGCCCCCATTCCAGACTGCAGTAGTCACCTGAGTGCTTCAGAAGTCTGTCTGCAAGCAGAAAAAATTGAACTGACAAATTAGCTGATGTTTTAAACATTTTAAGAGAAATTTTACAATTCTATTAGAGAATTGAGGAAAAGAATTGTTGATAATTTAGCAACAAAAACAAAAGACAATTATTAAAACTAGCAAAAACTAAATGGTAAAGAAAAGGATACATAATTATAGTGTATCGCATAGTTCTGTTATGAATAATATTGACATAGCCATAATAATAAAGATGTCCATACTGTAAAATAAAAACTGTGATATATGCGTATTATTAGGATGGGCATAGGAGGCATGTACATAGAGAATGTATATAGCAGCGTGGATACAAGAGAGCAAAAAGTCTTATTTCTAGAGCAGGAAGTCAAATATTTAAAAATAAATCAAACATTTAAAAACAAAGAAACACTATTAGGAATCTGGAGGTAAGTGCCAGAAGAAACTTCTAGAAAGTTTAATGTGATTGCCTCTGGGAAAAGACATGGGAAGGAACTAGGCAACTCCTGACTTCCAGGAGCTAGCCTGGCACCACCAGCAAAGCCCTGGGGTTGCTATCAGCTGTCCTGGTACTCACAGCTAGGTGTTAGCATTCTGTTGAACGTTAAAGAAAAAAAAAAAAAAAATCACATGACATCATCTACTGTGATGGATCAAAACAAATTGAAGATCACTCTACAATCATGTCTAAACACATGAGCATTGTTTAAGCCACAAAATACAAAACATTCCTCTCTCTCAGCTAATACGAATGAGGACTGCTTCTTAACAATTGCATCTTTACCATTACTCTAATCTGCCCTCTCTAAAGATAAGACTTATTGAGATAGCCAATCACAGATCATAACCACTTTTAGACAGCATCCAATTCAGAGCGGGAAACTTTCGTC
The DNA here is from genome assembly GCF_002776525.5 of Piliocolobus tephrosceles. Lineage (NCBI taxonomy): Eukaryota > Metazoa > Chordata > Mammalia > Primates > Cercopithecidae > Piliocolobus > Piliocolobus tephrosceles. The sequence goes on from NC_045436.1 coordinate 150,046,698, forward strand.
GGGTCACCCAACCAAAGCCCAAATCCTGTTATAAGTCCCTTTTAACATCCTTTATCTGAGACACCCCTGGATTCTCTGTGGTGTGACTTTTTCCTCACTGAAATGGGTAATGAGTCCTGCTTATTCAATTACAGGTGTGCTGCTGATGGCATTATGCTGGAGGACAATGACAGACGCTCAGGCACTTGGGGAGGGAGAAGGGCAAGCTGCAATGATCTGTTGCTTTTCTTTCAAGTTGTTGTCATACTATATGATTTTTTAAAACTATGTGTGTTATGTTACTTTGATATAAACTAAATTCGCATGTTAAAAATGAAATAAGCCAAATGTTGCATTCCCTAGGGATCCTTCAATGGTGATATTAAGGTTGACACAACGCATTACTTCAAGTGGGTTACTTCAGATCAGCTAACATACACTCTGTTGAGTTTGTAAGAAGTAATTCACTATTTGAAAATGCTTGGAATTTGGTGGCACATGCATGCTCAAGAATGAACTCAAATTTAAAGCAATCAAATGAACTGGGCATGAATTTCAAACAGAGGTAGAGTAACTACCACATGGTAATGGCTTAATATCAAATACTTCATCTGGATCACAGAGCTCTAGATACAGCAGAAGGTCAACAAATGTTTGATGATTAAGACAATGTTGAAATGTAATAAACAATTCACACATTCTTTTAAGAAAATCATGTCATTCTCCCACCTAGAAAATAATTAATAAAATTCCTTAATATCACAAAATATGTGGTCAGGTTCAAATTTCCAATTGTCTCTCAAAAGCCACAATTATTTTTACACAATTTTTAAGAAGTAGGTTCCAAATAAGGTCCTCAAAGGCAACTAACTCTCTTTTAATAATTCTCATATGAATTATGACAATTGAAAAATGTATTAAAAACATTATATGCCAACAATGGAGAAATTTAATTACAGGCTAGAAAATTATCTTTCATTTTTGTCATTTTTATGTGGATGAGGAACAGAGGTAAAGGAATTAATTCGAAAGAAGTCACCAAAATTGAAAAGTCAGTAGACATATTTGCAGATATATTTTCATTCCTTTGTGTTTAAGTAAATTCTTTACTATTCCATTAAAGTAGTTATTGATTTTGAGATGTTTTGTTTTACATAGAAGTTTAGTATTGAAAGTTCTTATTGGCAAGTTCTGCATTCACTATGTAAATAAAATGGTTTGGTGTGAAGAACTGAACTAGAACTGAAAAGTACTTATGAGTATTCAATTATTTGGTCAACAAAAGCTCCTTCTTAACACCATTAATGGCCTCTGAAATTAACATCAGTGTTTTGGATTACAGCTTTGCAACATGTCTCCATGAGTCATTGTTGTGTTTGTAAAGATTATGACTCTTTATACAGTCACGGGCCTATGACATGAAACTAGTGAAATACATTTTCATGAAATCAATGAAATAAAAACTAGATAGTTTTATCTTCTGTCAAAATCTTATGAGACAGATGTTAAAATGAGGGTGTGCCAGATGCATTGCTACAGTATACTTTATGGTATCATAGTATTTGGAATGTGTTTCTGTACCATCTTCATTGCTGGACTTCCACCAAGATGTGACTAGTGATTTAAGAAGTAGTTCTGAAAAAGACAAAGAAGAAACACATGAATGAAAAAGAGTTTTTAAAAAAGGAGACAAAGAAAAGGTCTAATATGTTCTGACACTAACATATTCCTCCCAAATCACTTCCAGGTTCTCTGTTTTACTTCTGGACAATCATAACAAAATTCATCAATTAAATATGACTATCCTATTTTAGATCTTACCTCCTTAAAAAGTCCTTTCTACCTGCACTCCATGACATCTCTTAGAGATGTCGTACACTCATCCCTTTGAATGTTGAATTGTCAGCAGAAATATCCCTCACACTGTAAAAATAAATTTGTAAGAATCAAATTCTTTAGCATAAACTCAACACTCAACATCAAGAAAACTCTATCTTGAAGTAGGGAAATGATACAAAAGTTTCACATATATATATATATATGTGAGAAACAAAGACTCTTGAAGGCTCATTGTGTACAATGTCATCCTTCTAATAATGATGAACACTGTGGGCTCCTGAGGTATTCTCAGCTCATGCACATTTAGCTTGAAGAGCTCAAATATTTCTAAAAAGCAACAAATCAGGCATTCTTTTGCATCATTTCCCTACTTCAAGATAGAGTTTTCTTGATGTTGAGTGTTGAGTTTATGCTGAAGAATTTGATTCTTGCAAATTTATTTTTACAGTGTGAGGGATATATATACATATTTATTTATATATATATTTATTTATATATATATATTTATATATATATAAAATAATGGACAATATTAAGCTCTTTAGAAGTATAACTATTTCCCCTCTTAGACTGTTGTTATCTTGACACATTTGACCTTATGCTATCAATTATCTTACATTATTTATATCCACTATAGGTATTAACTATGTCCAATATCAGAAGAGAAAATGTTATCAATCTTCTTTTTTATTTTACTTCCCCTCATCATTGTTCTTATCACCAGGTTCAGGGACATTCTAGAACCCCAGTGAGTGGCAATGAGTGGGAGGAACAGCCATGGCTGGACCTAGGCTAGCATGTTCATCATGAAATCATCACTGGCATCTCCTTTCTGGCCATGTTTCCCATCCACCTACCCCTTTCATTGTACCTTCCAAGTTACTCCTTATCTCTTGCTGCCTTGCGCCATCTGTCAAAAAATCACCTGAATAAACCCACTTTCATTAGAGTCTCGGCAGGTGTCGAGTCTCCTCATCAGCATTATTTGATTATTATTATTATTTTTGGACAGAGTCTCACTGTGTCGCCCAGGTTGGAGAGCAGTGGCATAGTCTTGGCTCACTGCAACCCCTACTTCTGGGGTTCAAGCGATTCTCATGCCTCAGCCACCAGAGTGTCTGGGACTACAGGCATGCACCACCACACGTGGCTAATTTTGTAATTTTAGTAGAATGGAGGTTTTGCCATGTTGGCCAGGCTGGTCTCAAACTCCTGGGCTCAAATTATCCACCCACCTCGGCATCCCAAAATGCCGAGAGCCACCATGTCAGGCCCTATTTGAATTTTTAAAGAGTGAATCTGTAATAATAAAATCTGAAGCTTCTATGGGATGCCTTTCCAGGTGCATCTCAGCCTATGTGTTAGGTTTGTATGTGAAATATCATTAGGAGCATTTGTTTTCAGCACTGTCAGAAATACATAACTACTAACTGTTTCATTTCTTAATTCAGAATTAGCTGTAACATTCCAAGGAAGTTGCATTTGATTTTTTAAAATTTATTTTAACTCCTTGTGATAAAAATGAGAGCAAGGGTGAATTAATTTCTATCCTAGTGGAGAAGTCATTTTTGTTAGGACAGAGGCTATCCAAGATTGTGCTACTGTTTAAAGATGTTATTGCAGTTACTGGCAGACCCAGATAACAGCTCTGATGTAATCCCAGATTCCCATATTGAATTAAATCTGATTTGGGTTATTTAGGTCACATATTGAAGAAATGCCCTTTCCGTGTCATTTCTCTGTAAATAGTGGGTGTCCTTTGGTTTTCTCTATAATATATATTTATTTTTGGAGCTCATTAAACAGGTTAGGCAATTTAAATAGGTCTAGTCAGTAGACAGGAGTTAAATCTGAGGATAGAGAAACTCTCTGTGGTATTATCTAACACACAAGATGAGGGTTGTTCTTAATTCTTGGCTCCTACCTACAAAAGCACTGAAAGAGCCATTTGAAAATAAGGTCTTAAAATTAGATCCATACTTGAAATGGAAAAAAAAAAAAAAAAAAAAGACTTATCGCCTTTTATATTTGCATTTCTTAGGAATATTAATTTTGTTTTAAAAGCAAAAGCTTTAATAGATAGTGGATGTTATAAGAGCCATTTTGTCCAGGTGGGGGTGAGAGTAAGAAAATTTGAGCTTAAATAGTATAGTACAATTTGTTTTCCCCATCTCTCGTCTCATAACTGCTTTTGCTGCAAATACGTGGTTGCAATCACTTCTTAATCTTAAGTCAATCTGCATTTTTGAAAGTCTAAAATAAACTGAGTGCTTAGGAGTTAACGATCTCATTATACTTCAGTAATGGTGCCATATGAATTCATGTGATTATACAGGATAGTACAATAAAGTCAGAACCTCTGATGGGAAGTGGCTTCCTTGTGTCTTGAAGGAGTTAATTCCTCAGTGTCTCAATTATGTCCTAAGAAGGACCGATGGTACTAGGAAATACATGCCAGAATGTTCAGTACTGGAGGACTTCTCTTATTTCAAAGGTACAAGAGTAATAATATATTCACTCATGGAAGAAACTGTTGCCTCTGTTTGAGCTCTTTTAAAAACCACAATTTCATTCATTAAATTTTCAAAATGTTAAAGATAGCTTAGAATAGTAAAAAGGAGTAATTTCTAAAAACCTGATGATTACTAATTCAATATCTGGAAGTACAAGGAGCCCTCGGATCATATTTTATGAAACAAGATGTAAGATTTTAAGATATGCATTGTCAACATATTCAAAATAATTTTATTAAAAACCTCTAGATTTTTTTTAAAAAAAACAGACTTTCAAATATTTTACTGTATGTCACTTGGTCTCATTTCAGCAATAAGATCTAAACTTAATACCTGGAGAATAATCTCAACATTCAAAGATAGCATGAGACATGCCATAAATTAAACAACAGCAACAACAAAAAAGCAAGAAAATATCTTCAGTATGCTTTTTGAGAAGTGGTAATTCACACGAGGACTATTTATGAGTAAATTAGGTTGTTATGATGACTTTTTAATGAAAGTTGGAATTCTTGTTCTGGTCCAGAGAGATAGTCATGTGTTTGAATGACCTTGAAGACTGTTTTTTTTGAGCCATTATGTAATCCAGCAGCTGTGGCAATGCCCTTTTCTGAGATACACAAAGAAGCAAACTGGAATAGACAAGTGAATTCTTGAGAAAGTTTGCACATCGCCATGTGTGTAGAGCATCAGCCTCCATACAACATTAACTGTTTCCAAATGATAGTGGTGATGCCCAACCTGCAGTTTAGCTGTGAGATTTGGGTCAGTAATTGATGTCACAGCCCATCTAGGGATGACTTTAATCAACATCACCTGTGAGCCATGAATAGCACAAACAGCAAGTCAAGATCATCAACAGTAATCCACTACAGGGAAACCAAATGTATTACCAAATCTCTGCTGGCTAAAAATGAGCAGTTATTCTCTATATAACTACATATTACAGAGAATAAAAGCCCTAAAGTGAGTCATTTGTCCATCAGGCAATATATAGTGTTTATTGTATACTAAGCACTGTTCTAATCTTGTAAGTAGCTTAAATAGTTTTTCTCTCTGTGGATCTTAAAAATCTAGCTGGAGTGACTAAACTTGCATTTGATAAAGATCAAAGAAAACTAAAAATGTACATTCAAAAGAAGAAATGAGCAATGTATTAAACGAGTTGTTTAAAGAATGCATGAAATAGACAAGAAAGCAATGGAAACACAACAAATAGATGTCAAATATTAAAAACTCGAGATGTCCTCAAATGCAACTTCAAACTGTTGCATAGACCTCGATTTGTGGAAAGAACGGGGGAATCACAGCTGAACTAATAGTGCAACAGTCAGGAGAACTTCACAGTGCAACCAGCCCCAGGGATGTAGCCACAGCCTCCAAGCTGTTTGTCTCCGCTGGTTACACCAAGCACATCCTGTTTCCATGGGGACAAGAACTGGGAAGCAGCCATATCTTGAACTTAAAAGAAAGAAAGAAGGATCTTCTGGGTTATGTACCAACTCATTATTAATGATGAGACATTCTTTTGCTCAGTCCTTGAATTTCTCATGCTGGTGGATTTAGTTTAATTTGGTTGACTCAGAGAAGACTTTGTGGATGTGAATTTGAATGAAAACGCAAGGTTTTTTTTTTTTTTTTCTGGCCTACAATGTGTAAGACATGAAAGAAATAATTTTACTCCCGCCTGTTCTTTCTCTAGATGTTCCTGGGATTTTTACCTCTGCTGTATATTACTTGCTAAAGCAACTTTTCCCCTATGTTTACTCTCAAATGATTTTTTTGGATACAAAAAGGAGAAAACAATGGAAGTATATATTATCAGATAATTACTTCTAGCCCCTTTCAGCCAAATCTTGAGATTTGAAGTTTGGATCCTTTACAAGTCTTCAGAGAAGTGTTTTATGCTGTGGCTGATTGCATTAACTACACAAGATACAGTTTCCTTTGAAGTTTTGAAAGATACATCTTTTGGACAGCCTCAATATTAAGGTAAAATATAGCTTATAGCACTTCATAAGGTCAGGCTCAAAGGACTTCTCACAAGTAGACAACTCTCTTTCAACACTTTTGAAGAAAACAACGGCAACCACCGTAAACGGCTAAACAAAACATCAGAAATATAATTAATATCAGTGGCATCTAAGTATACATACAGAGTTACACACACATTCTACCATAAATTCCATGTGTTATAGAGAAATAAAATTCATCCATTTTGGTGAATGTTAATAATTTCCACTTTCGACACTCAGCTGATCAAGATAACATAAAAGCTTGTTTATTTAACGAATGTTCACTAAGCATCTATTATGTGCTTTCACTTTTGTGTGCCTACTCTTCTAGTCACTGAGAAGAAAAGTTTCATTTCTCAGGCAGCTGAAATTAACGTATGTATCTTATATCCTCTTTGTGTAGGTTAGCCTACATGATACGGCTAGCTAGCTAACTATGTTAGTTGGACTTAAATAAACACATTTCTATTGCTATGTAATCTGCCCATATCATATAATTTTGTTTGGATATCAAATTAATGCTACAGGTAAATAAATACTCAACCTGTTGCAGCATGCAAGGACTATCTGATATTTCACAACAAAGTTAATGCCAAGGTCCTTCAGATAGTATTGCTCTATCATGACTGCTAGAATAAAGTAATTAGTAACAGTTATGCTTGAAACAAAGCAAATTGCTGTATTTCTAAATAGTTACTGAGTCTATTCTGTTGTTGTCAAGCTTAGAATCTTTTTTTTTTGCACAGTATATACCAAAACAGTATGTTTTTAAGCTGGTTATATAATAGTTTCACAGAGCGACTATAATGACTAAGAAATCGTAGATGCTTTTGTTTCATTTTTTTTTTTTCCCAAAATGAATTAGCTCTTTTGACTGGTTAAGGATCCATTTTCATGACATCAGACCACTGAATGGAATTTTGAGTTCTTAGAATTTCAAAAGCTTCATTATCTGATGTAACATTCAAATCTAATTTGAAAGGAAATGCTTCATACAGTCCAAGTCCTCAGAATGCCTTTGTAAAGAGAAAAGCGTTAAGAAACTTCCTCTTGCATAGTCACCTCTTATTGTCATTCTTGAATGTGTTCTCCTATGATAATTAGATGTTTAAATGTTGAAATAGAGTAAGAGTAAAATTAGAAGAAATCATACAGTTCCACAGCTGGAAATGATCCCTTAGGTCTTCCTTGTCCAACGTTCATATTTTATGAATGGAGATACTGAGGGAAGAGTTAGCTGGCTCTCGTGATACTACAGAGCCAGATCTGTAACCAATCAGCTTCGTGTTCCAGTGCTATTACCTGACACAGGTTAAACAAAAAGACTATTTCCTTTAAATAAAAAGCTATGAGATGTAAATTCACATGCTTGCTTGAATTGAAACTATTAAATTTTTCACAACTCCCTTCAGTATTCTTTCTTCTTTTGTTCTTTTTTTAGAGATGAGGGTCTTGCTTTGTTGCCCAGGCTGGAGTGCAGTGACATAGTCATAGTTCACTGCTGCCTCAAATTCCTAGGCTCAAGTGATCTACCCACCTCAGCCTCTTAAAACTCTGAGATTACATTATTAAGCCACAGCACCTGGTCTGTTTATTTCTAAAACTTCTTCAGTGATTTGTAATCATGGTTTGGGCATAGTAAACATTGATATATATGTACATATATAATTTATTTAAAATTTTATAGCCTACTTATTTCCATCCCCTCTAAAAAATCCAACTATTTAAGCTTACCTAAAATAAACTCACAAACAATATGAGTACTACTAATAAAGTTTTAAAAATAAAAAATTTTACAGGGAAAAGAGAAAAAGTATTACTAGGAAAGAGAAAACATCATTCTTAAGCATTGAACTTCACACTGAGTTTCCTGGCCATCAAGGCAATGGCAGAATAAAGTCTTAGTCCCATTTTTATATGAAAAGAGGTATAAAACATTTCTGCCAGGGAGAGAAAAGGGGAGGTAGCCGAGAAAGACTTGGTTTGACCTCGGTTGAAGAAGAAGAGGGAAGGAAGAAATGAAGGAAAGGGAAGGAAGGAAGGAAGGAAGGAAACAAGGAAGGAAGGAAGGAAGGAAAGAAGGAATGAAGGAAGGAAGGAAGGAAGGAAGGAAGGAAGGAAGGAAGGAAGGAAAGAAATTTGAATGGAAGCATTTTAGATGGGCCCTGCAGTTTTAAGGAATGATCACCCTAGCCATCAGGTATGGAATTACAGATGATTTTAGCATCTAGATCTTTACGTAAAGGATATTAATATAATGAACAAGGTCTCCAAAGGAGGCTTTGAAAAAGTATCAAAATGTCTTCCTGGTTCTTATATTGAATCCAGTGAAAGCATTTGAACATTAAACTGTCCTCCTGGGAAATAATTTTCTTTTAGGCAATAGGGTACTAACTTAGCATATTCTTGATCATCTCAATGGAAGCTGAAATAGAAGATAAAGCACTGGAAGAAATGAAGATTAGCTTATCCTTTATATATTATATATATCCTTATTCATATATTAGATCAACTATGCTTTGGGCCAGAATAAGTGTCAATCCAATCAATGTGGCATTATATACAGTGAGGTGAAGTGTATCTTCACCTACTCGGATTTCCTGGAGCTTGGAAAAGGTTGCAATATTTTCTTGGATACTCTTTCAGAGATAACTTCACTCTAGACAAAAGACGAGTGGAAGTGAGCGAGAACATAGGCATGGAACAGGAAAATTTCCATGGATGTTCATCTGTGTGGTCTCAGGACAACTGGATTTTCTCATTCTAAGTACAGAACTTTCCAAACATAGCCTGGCTTCTGTTAGGGAAGGCAGGGTATGTGAACTATGAGTGTAAACTCTATATAAAGAAACTCTTATTTTGAAACTCTATGTAGCGATAAAAAGGTCTAGAATTAGCACCCAGGCAGTTTTGTTGGTCTAATCAAATTACAGATGTCAATTTTTCTAAATTAATTATTTGTTTATTAACTTTCCTTTTTTTCCCTCTTTGGTGCTAGATCTTATTTTCTTAGTATGCTAATATTTTTTCTTTCGCAGTTGTGTTTATCCATGTCATCCAAGAAGGAAATAGCAGTACCAGATTAAACGTGTAAGAAATGGATTACGGGAATGGCAACGGAGTGCAAAGGGGAAGGAGCTGGGAAAGGCTTGGTCTGACCTTGGTTGAAGAATAAAAAGAGGAAAGGAAGCAATAAAGGAAAGAAGGAAGGAAGCAAGGAAGGAATTAATTTGGGTGGAATCATTTTAGATGGGCCCTGCAGTTTTAAGCAAAGATCAACATAGCCATCTGGGAGGTCTCAAGCCAAAAATCTCTACTCTCAAAGGACTTCTGGGTTTCCCAGCAACAAACCTGCCTTGGCGTCACTGCCACACCCAGACATTGGCCGAGAGCCAAGAAGTAACTGTGGTCCTAAAGCAACTGAGGCAATGAGTTTCAGAGCTTAGCAGCTAGAGCCACTGGTTAGTTACACTCTCAGCAGTCAGGGGTCCAAGATGCACATTCTCATGGCAGCCACAGCAATATAGATATTATTGCTCTAATGCACCTTGAGCAAGTTAATCATATTACTTCCCCCTTTTGTCTATTTGTTTAATATATAATAATTAAAATCATTTCTTGAATATTCACTAGGTGACAGTGTTAAAAGCTTTTCACGCATTATGTCATTTCATCTTCTCAAATACCCTGTTACGATTCCCATTTTACAGATTACTTAGTTCATTTTCTTACACAAACAGGCTATGATACACTATTACATTACCTTGGTAAAACTAAGAACTACATTTCCCAGAATCCCCTCACCTATATAGTCCCTTCCCAATATAGAGTTAGCGAACAGAAAAGCTTGAGAAAGATTTGAAAATTGGAAGTGATGCAGCAGACAATAGTCTGTGAAAGCTGTTTTGCAGTCTGAGGAGGTAATGGATAGATTGTTGGTGCTCAGTAGGTTCCAGTGTGCCTTCATTCTCTGCTCTGCTGCTAGGTCATCCTCCAGCCTACTGGCCCTAAAGATCAATGCTGTGGCCTCAAGACATACTTCCAGACATTTGGCTGTGGACTTCTAGAGTTGTAGAGTTGGTCTCTGCAGGGAGCACTTTCTATGGGATCCCCTTTGTGGCTCAAATTTAGCAATTGAATATACTCAGCTTCTCAGATTAGCTCCTTGCTAATTTCTTTTCTGATCCTTTAACTCCTCCTCCCCCCACACCTTCTAGTTCCTCCCACCATTGTATAAAGTCTAATTCCTATGAGTCCTTTTTCCTAGAACACACAGGGACTTTCCTCCTCTGCCTGAACCTTGACTGATATAGCACCAGAGCAATAAACATCTGTTGAAGGAATAGACAATTTACGCCTAGCCCAGGGACTGAGATCTATGCAGTTTGGACTCAGAGACCAACATCCTCTATTTTGGATTAAAGTAAGCAGAATTCGTTTCAAATACCAAATGCGTGAATGAAATTTGACCAGCAGTTATCGAAATCAAAATAACTCACTTGTAATGTGAAGTACCTCATTTGTAGTTTCTCAATGTAATAATTCATCCTACTCTTTCACAATGTGTGATATGTAGAGCCAAAATTTTGTTAAAAAATTAAAAGAGCATGAGCACCTACAAACGTACCTGGTTAAGACTTGTGATTTTTGCATCCTAGAAAGCAGAGGATAGAAACAGGGATTATCAGTCAAGCTGCTAATATTAAATAATGTCTACTGTGTCTAAAATTGCCTGTAAAATGTATCTTCAAGATGCTCAATTAAGTTATTCAATATTATTATGTAATTTAAGAGATCCCACCCCACCCCTGCTCTACTTCAACCGGATCTGTATCCGTTTCATCTATTTTATTTTCATTTCCTCTGAAGATTTTGTTTGAACAAAGAAGTATTCTTTTTTCTCTCCCTTTTTTTTTTTGAGACAGAGTCTTACTCTGTCACCCAGTTGGACTGCAATGGCGCGATCTCAGCTCACTGCAAGTTCCGCCTCTTGGGTTCAAGCGATTCTCCCACATCAGCCTCCCAAATAGCTGGAATTACAGGTGCCTACTACCACTCTTGGCTATTTTTTGTATTTTTTTTTTTTTTTTTTTTTTTTAGAAGAGACACGGTTTCACCATGTTGGCCAGGCTGGTCTTGAACTCCTGACCTCAGACGATCCACCTGCCTTGGCCTCCCAAAATGCTACGATTACAGGTATGAGACACTGGGCCCGGCTGAACAAAGGAGTCTTCCAATATAAAAATACTTTCAAAACCACTAGAATTGATTCTCCAGATGTGCTTAGATTTATCTATGTCCAAAAATGAAAATATCTAAGTTTCAAGCTGAGACCATTACTACAAATATAAAATATACTCACGTAACCCATAACGCTTAGAATTCTGTATAAAAATTTCTGTATTAAAATTCTGTCTAAAAATCCAAATTTTTATAACATTTAGAAAAGTACAAATTTTCTATTTATTTGTTGAAGAGTATCACTGTGTTCACATGATCTCCTAAGAAATATAAACCTACACTTTTTTGAAATTGTATTGGTGGGTCCAGTGAAGTTGTTAGTTACATTCGGTGCTTCTTGAAGGCTCTGGAATTCAGCAGAACGTTCATCAGTTAAAAATATCATATATCAGAACTTCTGGATTTTACGAAATGAGAAAATTAAGAAACATTGACTTTCGGAGATTCTAAGACATTGTACTTTGTATTAATCAGCATTAGTAAGTAAATTAAAGTTACTAATATAAGAAGTAAATGAAAATTATGTACAAAGGGATTTAAAAGCTCTCTAGTACTAAACAAGAAGGATGTAGTTATTTACAGTACTCTTCCCAAAGTGAATGCATGGAAAAATATTTGACAAGGTAAAAAAATAAAAGAGAGATGAAAATACAGAAAATGAAATTAGAACTCTATATAAGTGGAAGCCATATTAAGGGGCTCTTTTTAATTGACTAATTTTTCTAAAGTGGTAAATTCCTTATAAGTCAGTGTTTATTAGTTAAAGTAAGCAAAATGTGGGAAAACATTAGTCTTCAACATTGAGCCATTTGCTTTTAGTGTTATAATATTTGCAATAATTTTTTTTTGTTGTCCTGTAGTTACTTTTGTACATGTATCTTCAAAAGAAAATGACTTTTCATAGAAATGTCTATAGAATGTTTTTGATGTATTCTGTCTTCATGGACTTTGGAATGGGTTGCTGTTATGTTGATTTTTCTCTCACATGTAGTCCAAGTTAATCTCATAGATAATCTCATAGATAGCTCGATGGTTTTCACATATGCATTCACATGTTTAGTTAGAATAACTATTCTTTATTGCCTACAATGTGACTGTTTTTAGTTAATTAGTGAATAATGTATTATTTATATTGTTTTCTTACTTATGATTCATTTAATCCATTAATCCATTGATTGTCAGTAGTGATCATGACTACTCCCTGACCCTTGCAGACATGTATTATTCATGGACTCATCTGCATGAGCTCAGTGTAGATCTTTTAGGCTTTAACACAATCCACATTTTTAATTTTTTTTTTGTTTTCTGCATTTTATTTTTTCTCTTTCCAACGCAACAATTTTTTAAATTTAATTTAAGTTAATTTTGAGTTCCGGTATACATGTGCAGGATGTGCAGGTTTGGTACATAGGTAAACATGGGCCATGGTGGTTTGCTGCACCTATCAAAGCATCACCTAGGTATTATCCCCCATGCATTAGCTATTTACCCTGATGATCTCCCTCCCCCTGGTCCCCCACAGGCACCAGTAACCACAATCTACATCTTAATAGCACCACAGCAATATAGGGGGTATTTGTTATCTCTAGATGGAACAGCAACTAGTTTCCAACGACTTTATATTACTTTTGAAGAAGTTGGATGCACTTTCCATCATGATCACAGAAAAATCAACACTCTCCTATTCTTGTCAAAAACTAATCTTGTATTGACCCAAGCTCCATGCCATCCCAGGCAAAAGGTCTTGCTATTCAATTTATAGCAGTAAGGATTGCCTAGTATTAAATACTTTAAAGCTAAATCAAAATATTTGATAGAACATTCATGTTTAGCCTAGAAGTGGATGATTCTATGACAAAAACTGCTAGTTAGGACTCTGTATATATAAAAAAATATATCCCCAAATAGCTATCCTCCTTTTATTCTGTTAGTAATAGAAACCTGGAATTTAATAGAGCACATAAATGCCCAGATAAGGATTTCATTTTTCTGCCTCCTTTGAAGTTGGATGTAGCCATTTGATTAAGGTCTAGTCTATAGCATATGGGTAAATGTAACAACTTCTAGTTCTGGTCTACAAAAGTGTATACTGTGTCCTTTCTTCTTTGCTTCCCAGCAACTGAAAAGTGGATGTAATGGTAAGAACTAGAGTAGACATATTTGGCCATAGGATGTATGCTGCATGTTGATAGGCTTGGTGGTTGGCTGACAAGTCGGCTGGTTTAGAGGCTTTCTGGCAGATAGGCTGGAAGGCTGGCTTGGAGGCAGGCTGAGAGGATAGCTGACAGGCCGAGAGCCTGTCTGGATGGCTGGCAGATCCAGAGGCTGGCTGGGAAAATGGATGTTAGGCTGGCGGAGAGGCGGGCGGGGTGGCTATGTTGTCGGGCTGCTGAAACAAAGTACTATAGACTGGGTGGCTTAAATGACAGAAATTTATCTCTCACAGTTCTGGAGGCTGGAAGCCTAGAATCAGGATGCCAGCATGGTTGGGTATTGGTGAGGACTCTCTTCCTGCCTGCAGACTGCTGATTTCACCTTATATCCTCACATGGAAGAAAGAGGGCCCAATAGTTCTCTGGGGTCTGTTTTATAGGAGCACTAATCTCATTCATGAGGGCTCTACTGTCATGACCTAATCACTTTCCTAATATCATAATATTGGGCATAAGGACTCAAACTTTGAATTGTGAGGAACACAGTCAGTCCCTAAGAGATAGAAAGAGCTGGATCTAGTCCTAGACTACTTACATGAACTAAGAGAGCAAAAAACCTCTATCTTATTTAGGTGACTGTTGCATTGTCCTTTCTTGCCACATTCAAACAAGTTTGTTAACTTATAAAACCCATATACATAAAAATCCTATACTGGACTATTAAATAGAGTGGTTAATTATGGCCTAACTACTTACTCCGCTTTTGAATTTGAGCAAATTATTTAAAGTCTCTTAGCCTCAGGTTGCTATAACTTCTATAAAATGTGGGTTGCAGCTGGGCACAGTATCTCACACCTGTAATCCCAACACTAGGAAGGCCTAGGTGGGTGGATAGCTTGAGCTCAGAAGTTTGAGACTAATCTGGACAACATGGAGAAACCCTGTCTTTTCAAAAAAAAATACAAAAAAATTAGCTGGGTGTGGTGGTTCATGCCTGTAGTCAGTCCCAGCTACGCGAGAGGCTGAGGCAAGAGGATTGCTTGAGCTCAGAAGACAGAAGTTGCAATGAACTGAGATCATAACACTGCACTTCAGCTTGGGCAACAGGGTGAGACCCTATCTCAAAAAAAAAAAAAAAAAAAAAAAAAAAAAAAA
>NC_045436.1:150061692-150076479 GCF_002776525.5 Piliocolobus tephrosceles
AAAAAAAAAAAAAAAAAAAAAAAAAAAAAAAAAGAAAAAGAAAGGAATTAAGAAAAAGCTGAGTTTCAGGCATAATAAACAAAATAACTTTTTAGAAATGAAGAAAATGTGGGGTTGTTAAGAGGTTTAAGATAGTTAATTCGCTTAAGTGCATGCCTCTATACTTGACACAAAATAAGCCTTCCCAAATAGGAGGTGATATTATTAAAGCAGTATTTAACCCATTCAGTTATACAGATGTATTTTTGGCAAATAACTATCTCAAAAGTTTCTTTGGAAGTTACATTTTTGAAGAAAGACTGCGTGTCCTGAGGATACTTACAGTGATATCTTTTAGGACTTTTATTGACTTTTGTTACTATCCACTGACAAATTTTCTAGGTTAAATTTTTCCATAGGACAGAGCTTTATGATTTTAACTACTATTTGGCTATGAGTACCTTGCATTCAGAATTTTTTAAGTAAATATTTTAGATTTATCCTTAGGGACTTTCTCATTTCATTTCTATGAAGAGTTGGACTGACCTACAGAGGTCCATATCCTAGGGGCTCTATAACTCTCAAATGAACTTGTTAGCCCTACTTCTAGCCTGAAGTCTATGGACCTTGAACAGACATCTAGAATATCTGCCTGCTGGTAACATTTTAAAGATCATTTACTTTAAATTCATGCCCACCAGAAAATTCTCAATAGCTTTGCTGCAAGAAGTAATATTCAATAATCTTCTGTGTGTGCTACCTATTGGCTATGAGATTCTCTAATTACACTGGACCATTTTTTTTTTTTTTTTCAAAATGTGGTTCAGTAAATTAAACGCATTGTACAAAAAGATGATTTCCTGATCATGTACATTTAGGAAATGCTAAATTAAACAAGATTAAACAGCTTTCTTTCAAGCAGGAATCCCTTGAAGACTTTTCTATGGTAAAGGTAAGCCATAGATCTCTAGGAGAGAGTATTGATTGAAGGATTTTCCAGGATTACATGATCAAGTAGTTCTTGTTTTTATAAAGCACTACATATACCTAATATAAAACCATAGTTTGGAAATGCTTAATATAAAATATTAAGTTTGATTGGCTTAAGGAAGGTCATTGGAAAGCCTCATGGGTTTCCGCTGACATAACTGTCCCAACAGATTAACCATTAGTTAAATATTTTCTTGGATCTATTTTTTGCTCCTTAACCCCCCTTAAACACTATGCATTAAAATAATCACTATTGCAAGGGCCTGTCCTCAGTCCCAGTTCTGGCTTTTGTCTTCATTGAACCTTGCAAATGAGGTCCCTGTAGGCCTAATAGCCAAGAACCTTAATTTTTTCGAGGCTTTGACATGCTGTCTTGCCTAGCAAGCAAATCCATTTACTTTGAATTCTCCATGATATTACTGTGATATTATTCCATGAATTCTCCATGATATTATTGTGGCTTGAGGATGACCTGCCTGGTAACGTTATTGACTGAACCCATTTTTTTCTCATGAGCTGTTATGAGTCATAAAATTATTTTCAATGCTCAGTGATGCCACAAGGAACCTAATTGGAAATTAGAATTTAGAATGCATAGGTAGACTCCGAGAAATCATAACTAAATTACAAATTCATCAGAAGAAATCTGAATCAGTAATTATTGGCTATATTATTTATACATGAGAAGATATGTGAGGGAGTGGATGGAATACTTTGAAAACTTGTCTCTTGTTGTTGTTTCACAGTGTTTAATAAGAAAATTATCATCGTGTGAAGGCCTATACCCCGGACACACCTCACTCAGTGAAAGATTTCTATCAATAACGCAGATGAAAGCTGCTGTTGAAGTCTGTTATCTGGGCTAACTTTTGGCTATGGATGCAAGAAGCCATTTTAATAGTCTAGCTCCAGTCACTATTTAAACTAATAACACTCCAATCCCATAGGGAGTTGCTCTGATATAGTAATTACAGTGAGCTAAGCTATGTATCTGACAGTGATACTAAACTTGAGTTCCAGCTCTACTATTTACAAAGTAGGTGACCTTGGGTGAGTTAACTAAACTCTCAAACCTCATAAATACCCTCATCTATAAAATGAGGCTAGTAATAGAATCTAATTCATGGAGTTGCTGTGAAGATTGAAAAAGATAGTTTACGTACTGGGCTCGCATATGGGTGGTATTTAATACATATTACCTAATATTAGTTATTAATTAGTATTAGTATTAGTTATTGTTAATAATAAAAAAGAGATTATGTACTGGGCTTGAATATGGATAGTATTTAATAAATATAAACTGGCAGGGTGCAGTGGCTCATGCCTATAATCCCAGCACTTTGGGAGGCTGAGGTGGGTGGGTCACAAGGTCAAGAGATCGAGACCAGCCTGGCCAATATGGTGAAACCCCGTGTCTACTAAAAATACAAAACAAATTAGCTGGACATGGTGGCACACGCCTGTAAGTCCCACATACGTGGGAGGCTGAGGCAGAAGAATCACTTGAACCTGGGAGGTGGTGGTTGCAGTGAGCCAAGATTGCACCACCGCACTCCAGCCTGGCTACAGACTGAGACTCCATCTCAAAAAAAAAAAAAGAAAAAAATATATATACATGTATATAATAAATTTAAAAATATAACCCTAGTATTAGTTATTAATTAGTATTAGTTTTTATTAATAATAAAGAGTTATTTATGTACTGGGTTTGCATATGGGTAGTATTTAATAAATATGACCACCCACACATACATGCATGCATACACTCCTTTAATAATAAAAAACTCCAGCCTTGTTGATGTAGTGGCTTGTTTTTTTCTAACTCCGGTTTCCTGAATGATATACTTGGCCAAAGGCTCTTATCTCTTATTCTTAGTTTATGTCAGATATAGTGTATAAAGCAAGTCTGAGGTTCAGCACTGAAGAAGGTAGGACATCAATTCACACATCAGAGGCAAATGCTAGCAGTGTGTCTTGAACTTTACTAGAGGCTGTAGGGAGCATGAGAGAAGACTGTGGTAGGCCTCTGAGGACACTTAATTTATTAAAGAAATTTAATGCACCAAAAAGGGACCCAAGAGGGATGTCAAAAGCTGCTGTTTGTGAGGAAGTATTCCCAGCATCTCAAGAGCAGCTGGCGGACTGGACTCTAGCATTGGTTGGTCGGTGGGTGGGGGATGGAGTAGAAAAGAGAACTAGGAAAGTCAGAGCCAGAAAAGTACAATTGCACTCACCAATTCACAGATCGCCCTTCCTCTCAATCTCCTTTTCCCCTTGACTTGACGCTTGAGGGGCCAGATGCAGCAGCTAGAGAACAAGCAAGGAAGTGAGCATGTGGGAAGAAAAAGTTTAGCCTTCTCCATTTCACTCACCACACCAAAACAGGCGAGACAGGCTTTCAGATTTAAAGCAGGCTTGTGAGGGAGGGGTGGTGACTGAGCACCATAGGCTTTATAATGAATGAACTGTACTAGAGTTAGTCTTGCATACCAGATTAGACCAGACACTTTTATAATATAAATTAATATTTTTGTCATTGACACAGATGAGAAGACTAGAAGGCCCACCCTATATTTCATTTGGGGGCAGGAGAAGTGTAAGTTCAGAAGCACAGTTTGGAAGGGACAATAAAAAAAAAACTTCAGTTCTTTAGATTTCATTGTTCCCTGTTGAATTCTGCTGTATCAATAAAACATTTACCTAATAATTATTCAAATGTTTTGCTTTTTATTTAGAAGTTCACTCTGTAGATTATAAAGATAATCTAATAAATTAAGTTGCTTTCTTTTATATGAAACAATTGCTTTGTAAAAACTGTTTTCACCCAGTGCATAAAAGGAGTATTTCCAGTGCTGTTTCATTTTCTTGTTCTTCTGGAGATGAATGACAAACAAAAATCTCCTTTTTTTAGTGTCCTAGAAACTGTTTTGAAAAAGCCAAGCATTCATGGCTGAATGAAGGCATGAGCAGTAGTTCCTTTATAAGTGAAAGAACAGTTCAATCAAGCATGACTACCACAGTTTCCTTAAAATGTTTGCAAAATCTACTGGGCAGATACCATGTTTTCTGATTGCTAAACTAGATTGAAGTAATGTGGGTATGAGAGTTTCCACAGGAAAGAACACAAAACATGACACAGGATGCCACAGAAGCCATGTGGAGTGAAGGAAATGCAAACCTGTAAGTTAGGCCTTTGAAGGTCTGTACACCTGCTGTTCAGCATAACCGAGACGGTATGTCATATTTCACACAGAGAAAAATGATCAAATGGCAGATAGATACCTTTTCTAAAAAAATGTGTTTTAGAGAAACTGAGAACACTACCTTTTCAACTAGAAAAACAGGATATATGGATTTTTGTTTTCTAAAGTAAGAACAACAGATTTCACTGACCATACAAGTTACTAGTAACTGATGTACACACTGTACATTAAGTCAATGATTAATGTCTTTTTAAATCATGTGCCAATTTCTGGAACTAGCTACAGGGAAAGTAATTAGGTTAGCATCTTTGCTGCCCAATCTACCAAAAACTTTTCATGAAGTGCTGACACATTCTTATCCTCTGTTCCCCTTCCTCCGATCTATTTTTAGTTACTTGGTTTGAGGACAATTATTGAATTTGTTTATACAAAACAAAAGGAGCACCTCACATTAAAACAAATTAAATCTTCCCTAATTGCTTAGAATTCGACTGTAGAAAATGGAGGGATGAATTCACTGGATGTCCCTTTTATTTCTCTAAACACGGACGTACACGGACGTATTGAATTATAAATACAAAATAATTTTATAAAGACCTCAAAAGATTAATTATTCCTATGTATTATTTGTATGTTATGGTCTATAAACGCTCAGATGCCATGACAATTCTATAGATTAGACTGTGGACTCCTTGGCACATATGGCATAGTAGAGTGGGTAAAAAGATGGCCCTGAAATTGTATATGAGCTACCGAGTAATGCATTTGAAATTTTATCTCTGCATGTCCATGTGTTCAGCTGAAATATGGGCATAATAATAGTATCTTTCATTAAAGGTTCATTTGAAGATTATATAAGGTAAGGAAATAAAGTGAATTACATTCTCCCCCTCTTAAATCCACTCAATGACTTTCTATTGCCCTTTTGATAAAACCTCCACCCCGAACATGGCCTCTAAGGCCCTACAAGATGTGGCTACCCGTACATCCAACTTCATCCTGTCTACTCTATTGAAAATCTAGCTGAAAGCTTTTTTTTTTTTTTTCTCTTTCAGTTCCTCCAAAGTTCCTGCTTTTTGCTGCCTCCAAGGTTTCACAAATTCTCTTCTTTGCCTAGAACACATCTCCACCCTCCTCCTCACAGCACACATAGCTCCCTCCCACCCAGCCTTCACATCGCAGTTTAAATGTCACTTGCTTTAAAAGGACTTTTCAGATTTACCAATCAAAAATCATTCCTTCTCCTTATTTTTCTGTAGCATAGAATGTTGTTTTTAATATTTACCACAAATGTTTGTGGTTCCTGGTTTGAAATGAATGGACAGATAGACAAGAATCAGGCAGAAGAGTAATTCAATACTTCTTTTATTAATTTTAGACATGTCAGGCTCTGGAAGCTATGGTTAGATCCAAACTTCCCATAGGTCTTACAGCTTGGAAAAGCAACACAGAATTCTGGCTTTCTGAGGGCAGCCCACACAAAAAGAAAGAGGAGATGAAGAAGAAGGAATCATCGGGCCAGTGCCTCCTTCCAAACACACCAAAAAATAAATTACTAACCTATCACAGGCTGAAGGTGTGGAGTGGAATGCAGAGAAGGCAAAAAAGGTTAGGAGGGTTAGAAATTCCCTCCATCTGAACTAAAGACTGAAAAAGCATTTCTTCCACCTCAACTAAAATTTATGAACTTGAACCATATGCACTGACTGTTTTTGAGGTTAGAGACAAATATAACCATATTCATATGATTTAAACATAATTATACATGGAAATGTATACATACGGAAATACGTATGTATGCATGCATTGGTATCCTATGGAGTCTATGTAATATAGATTTATATATGTATACTATACATATAGTATGTGAAATGTAATATTTGTGTGTATTCATAATACATATATATGCCATACACACACATATACATATATACACATTTGTGTAATTATTTGGGTAATATCTGCTTGGCAATCATACCGTAAGCTCTAAAATGAGAGTGAAGTAGATCTACTTTGCTTACCACTATAGCTTTGTGGTTCATCACAAAATATCTAAAAAATTAGTTGAATAATAGCTGTAAGGTGTTTGACATGTAACTTGACTTATTTTAAGAACTCAGTAGATGGTACCTATTATGGTTGTACTGCTTCTGCTTGTGCTGATAAAATAGTCTTAACATGTTGGGTATTAAATTTTGGTCTGGACTGTAGATTTGTAAGACTTCCATTTCAGAAATTCATAAGTTTGCCTCAAAGGTTGCTCATACAGTTTAACAGACTATAATTTCAGGTAACATCTCCTAGTTGCAACCTCCACAGCTCTGGAGTCATAACCCCAAGGAGAAATGGGGTGAGGAGCGACTATAGCAAACTAAACAGTGTATGTACTGCCCAAAAAAGGCAGCCAGTTTTCCAATTCTTTTTTTTTTTTTTTTTCTGAGATGGAGTCTCACTCTATTGCCCAGGCTGGAGCGCAATGGCACAATCTTGGCTCACTGCAAGGCTCGGACCACAGCCCGGCTTCAAGCGATTCTCCTGCCTCAGCCTCCCAAGAAGCTGGGATTACCAGGCATGCACCACCACACCCGGTTAATTTGTATTTTTAGTAGAGATGTGGTTTCACCATGATGTTGGTCAGGCTGGTCTCAAACTTCTGACCTCAGGTGGTGCACCAGCTTCGGCCTCCCAAAGTGCTGAGATTACAGGCATGAGTCACCCCACCCAGCCTCCAATCCATTTAGACTTGCTTTGGCAAGTGTGAATGCAGTACTATCAGGCCTTCTGATTTTTTTTCAAGAGAAGCTAAAATCCCTATTTTAAAATAAAAATACACATTTTGAAAACTAAAACATTTCTGTGGTCTGTATCATACGGTGAAGTTTTTGCCTTCATGCTACTCACAGGCAGTTAGTCTGTGACCTCTGCTTTTAGAATTACTAATACTTTTTGTGTATTTCACTTACCTTTTACAGTGATATTATTCTGTGCTTTTCAGATAAGTTTTAACAGCTTAATTTCATTGCTTTATAAGAAATCTATTTCTAGCCGTTGCTTTTGCATTTCTACCTCTCTATCTTTTGCTTCTCCAAATCCCTCTTTCATTTTTTTCTTGATGTTAGAAGAGCTTTTAAAGCTAATGATCTATTTTAAGTATAGCATTTTTCACAAAAAGGAAAAAATGGAACTACACAGTATTTTCAAGCCACATCACAAAGAAATCCATTTGTTCATGTGTTTAGTAAACTCAACTATAGACATACATGAGAAGAATTGACACATTAAAGTGGAAACAATGAATTTATATACAGTGAATGTATTTTGTCTATAAATCCATTGGGCAAAAGTTAGGTTTTCTTTCATTTCTCTTAGTAATAATTTTTCTTGTCTTTTTCTTTACAATTCAACTTTTGTTTCAGACTCAAGTGGTATATATGCAGGTTTATTACTTGACTCTGAGGCTTGAGGTGTGAATGATTCCATCACCAAGTGGTTAGCCTAGTACCCAATAGGTTGTTTTGTAGCCCTTACCCCCTACTCCTTTCTCCCCATCTAGAAGTCTCCAGTGACTACGGTTGTCATCTTTATGTCCGCGGGTACCCAGTGCTTAGTTTCCACTTGTGAGAACATGCAATATTTGGTTTTCTGTTTATGAGTGATCTCACTTAGGGTAACGACCTCTAACTGTGCCCATGTTGCTGCAAAAGACATCATTTTGTTCTTTTTTATTGCTGCATAGTATTCTATGTTGTATATGTACCACATTTTCTTTATCCATCCACCCTTGATGGGCATCTAAATTGATTCCACGTCTGTGCTATTGTGAATAATGATGAGATGAATACATGAGTACATGCATCTTTTTGGTAGAATGATTTATTTTACTTTGGGCATATGCCGATTAAAGGGATTGGTGGTTTGAATGGTAGTTCAACTTAGTTCTTTGAGAAATTTCCAAACTCCTCTTCACAGTGGCTGAACAAATTTACACTCCCACCAACAGTGTATGACCATTCCCTTTTCTCTGCAGCTTCACCAACATCATTTATTTTTTGACATTTTAATAATAATAGCCACTCTGACTGGTGTAAGGTGGCATCTTATGGTTTTTATTTGCATTTCTGGTTTTCATTTGTATTTCATTTTTGGTGATTAGTGATGTTGAGCATTTTTTTTCTTATTTTTGTTGGCCACTTGTATGTCTTGTTTTGAGAAATGTCTATTCATATCCTTTGCCCACTTTTTAATGGTGTTATATGTGTTTTGCTTCTTGAATTGCTTAAGTTCTTTATAGATTCTGGATATGAGACCTTTGTCAGATGCATAATTTGCAAATATTTTCTCCCATGCAATGATTTTTCTTAGAAACATTTTTCCATAGAAAAATAAAACTAGATTTTCAGGTTAGCAGTGGCAGAAATTACTGGATGTCAACAAATTTAAAATGTAAATTTTAAATTTAATATTAAAATAAATAATTAGAATTTTTATATATTGGGTATCTACAAAAATGCTCTTTGAGATTTTTTTAGACATAGATTTTTATCAAATATCACACAAAATCACACTGCTCTGTTTCCTTGTCTTTCTGCAGTAACCCAGTGCAATTTTTTTGAAGATAATTTTGAATCATGAACTCAACATATGCAGTAATGCAAGTAATTCAAATGAAGTGATGACAATATAAAACACTTATGATCAAGTTCAGGAGCATGTAGGCAGTGGCAATTATGTTGTGACTGCCACCTGGCCAACACTAATTCATTTTAAGATGAATTCCTCTTTCAGAAGAAGTGTAAAAATACGCATATTAGTATTAATGAAATACTCTCATCTATAGTGCTTAAATGAGTTTCTGAAATATTAATTTTATAGGAAAACTTTTGTTAACTTTCCTTTAAACTTAAAAAATTTTTAAAACCTTATGTTTAAAAATAAATTATTTCCACAACACCATCAATTTTTGGTCAACGATTGAATTGACTGAATATTTTTCACTGCCCCTTTGTCTAGGGTAACTTACAGTGCCATCCACTAAACTGCTCTCTTGCTTAGAGAAAGAATGAATAAAACTTTCAAAGTAACTCATAGCTTGTAACAAAGAACCGAAAGGAGTCAACATAATGAATACAAACATTTCAGATTTGATAAAAACAAACATTTACCTAAAGCTCTAGGTTGGGTACGTCAAGGAATTCAAATAGTAATAAAAATATTCCAGGCCGGCCACGGTGGCTCATGCCTGTAATCCTAACACTTTGGAAAGTCAAGGCAGGAGAATCACTTGAGGTCAGGAGTTTGAGACCAGCCTGGTTTACATGGTGAAATCACGTCTCTACTAAAAATACAAAAATTGGTTGGGTGTGGTGGCAGGCACCTGTAATCCCAACTACTGGGGAGGCTGAGGCAGGAGAATCACTTGAACCCAGGAGGCAGACGTTGCAGTGAACTGAGATCGCGCCATTATACTCCAGCCTGGATGACAAGAGTGA
Organism: Piliocolobus tephrosceles; assembly: GCF_002776525.5. Taxonomy (NCBI): domain Eukaryota; kingdom Metazoa; phylum Chordata; class Mammalia; order Primates; family Cercopithecidae; genus Piliocolobus; species Piliocolobus tephrosceles. The sequence continues at coordinate 150,071,354 of NC_045436.1, forward strand.
AACTCTGTCTCAAAAAATAAAACAAAATAAATAAATAAGTATTCCAAGTGTGCATAATGCAAGACTGACTGACAAGAGTATTCAATAGAGGTAAAAAATCAAAGGGCAGTAGGAGAATCAGGAGACAGTATTATAAATTCCTGAATATAAGATACATCATTTCTCCCAAATAAATACTGCCTCAAAACAAAAGGTCCTTATTATCAAAATGTTAAAAAAGCCTTCTCTGAGGCATCACAGCGTAATACTTAATGCATGTACTTTGAATTCACATTATCTCTGTTCAATATCTGATTATTTACTACTCGTGAGTTCTTGGATAACCTTTCAGTTTCATCATTGGCTAAAAGGGAGATACTGATATTACTTACCTCCTAGCCCTGTTGAGAGAATTTACAAAGCTAATAATGTGTCACAATGCCTGGTACAAAAATATATGTGTCATAACATATGTATTATTTCTATATTTCCTATTATTGTACATTAATCTGAATGGCAAAGTACTAAATTCCTGAGGTTGAAGAGGTATCTGCACTTTCATGTTTATTGCAGCACTGGTCACAATATCTAAGATATGGAATCAACTTGTGTCTATCAATGAATCAATGGATAAAAAAAATGTGGCATGTATACACAACAGAATACTATTCAGCCTTAAAAAAGAGGAAAATCATATCATTTGTGACAATGTAAATGAACCTAGTGGGAATTATGTTAAGTGAAATAAACAAGGCACAGAAAGACAAATACTGTGTTATCTCACTTACACCTGTAATCTAAAAAAGCTCAATTTATTGGAGAGTGGAATGGTACTTATCGGGCTGGGAAACGGGGGAGTTGGGAGTGATGCTGGTGAAAGGATATGATATTTCAGTCAGATAGAAGAAATAAGTTCAAGACATCTAGCATACAATATGGTGATTAAAGTTAATAACAATGTATTGTATTCTCAAAAATCCCTGAGAAAGTAGATTTTAAGTGTTCTTACCAAAAAGAATGTAAGATAGAGCATATGTTAACGATCTAGTTTTACCCATTCTACAACATAAACATATTCAAAACCTGTTGTCCATGATAAATATATACATTTTTATTTGTCAATGAAAACTTTAGGCCAGGGACAGTGGCTCACACCTGTAATCCCAGCACTTTGGGAGGCTGAGGTGGGCAGATCACGAGGTCAGGAGACGGAGACCATCCTAGCTAACATGGTGAAACCCAGTCTCTATTAAAAATATACAAAAAAAATTAGCAAGGTGTGGTGGCGGGTACCTGTAGTCCCAGCTACTTGGGAGGTTGAGGCAGGAGAATGGCGTGAACCTGGGAGGTGGAGCTTGCAGTGAGCCGAGATCGCGCCACTGCACTCCAGTCTGGGCAACAGAGCGAGACTCTGTCTCAAAAAAAGAAACCAAAAAAACCCAAAAATCTTAAAAAGAATTTACCTTTTTCCAGGCTTAAAAGAAAGCTTGTACCTAAAGCAGAGAATAAGCTGCTGAACAAATAAATATGAGGACATGAAGAAAAACGTCTAAGCCAAAGTTCCCCAAAAAATACAGCCTGAGACAAAAACCTATATGTGAGCACTTTACTAGGGAGTGGATCCCAGGGAGCAGGGCTGAAGGATAGGGCTGAGATGGAATACAGAAAGGCAAGGGAACAAATATATCATAAACATGCCTGTAGTGGCCAGGCTCGGTGGCTCACGCCTGTAATCCAGCTCTTTGGGAGGTTGAGGTGGGCAAATCACTTTAGGCCAGGGGTTTGAGACCAACTTGGTCAACCTGGAGAAACCTTGTCTTTACTAAAAATACAAAACTAGCTGGGCATGGCAGTGCATACCTGTAATCCCAGCTACTCAGGAGGCTGAGGAAGGAGAATCACTTGAATCTGGGAGGTGAAGTTTGCAGAGAGCCGAGATTGTGCTACTACATTCCAGTCAGGGTGACAGAGTGATGAGACTAAGTCTCAGAAAAAAAAAAAAAAAAGCCCATAGTGTTGAAGTCGTTGAATGTTAAAATTTGAAAATGTGAATCAAAATATTTCATAAAATATAAGTGGAAAAAGCAGTATATTTTAAAATATAATTTTACTTCTATAGATCATCATGTAAATTGATAAATTAAATAAGTAGACATTTGCTTATTTTATCTATATACCTAATTTTCATATTTGGCAAAAGCATTACTGGATTTTCTTTTAGAAAAAAGGGAAAGATTATTTTAAATTCTGTTGTGTAAATAATTGTGACTATCAGAAATTTGGAAAGTCTTGAGAAGGAGGTATGATTTGAATCAAATCTTGAAGAATATTTTGAGAAAATAAACTAAAACTAAATGCATTGAGTGGTTACTATTTTTTAGGTGCTGTAGATCTACAATCATATTAAATTCTCATAGTATTGTTATTCTCAGTTTACTTATGGGGAAACTGAGGCTCAGGTAGGTTAATGAATTTGCTCAAAAAAGTTCTGCAACCTATACTGGTTCCATTTTGAATGCAGCCTTTTCTAAGCCTTCTACTTTTTCCAAGAGACAAAACAGTGCAGAATGGATCCTGGAGAAGACTGGGTTGGAATTCTGCCTCCCCTACAGTCCTAATTGTTTGATTTGTGTAAAGCACTCAATTTTTCTGTCTCTTAGGTTTTCTTATCAAGGAGATAACAACATCTCTCCAAGGAACTGTTGAGATACTTAAATGAGCTCTTGTAAGTAAAATGCCTGGAATAGCAATTGGCACATAGTGCTCAATGGGTATTAGCCATCATGTTGTAAGAAAAAGGAGGAGGAGGAAAAGGAGGGAGAGAGGAGAGAAGAGAGTGAGGAGGAAGAGGAGAGGAGGAAGATTTTCACTATCTTAAATTGTCTCCTTGACAAGTAGAGTGTATTCGGGAACAAGGAATCACAACAGTAAATACACAGATAGGCATAGACACATCTTTACCTGGTGTTTTACTAAAACTCTGGGAAAAATGGACAGGAGCTGGTCATTGTGGAATCATTCCAGCCTAGATGAAAATTACTGGGAATATATGTTCCAATGGTCTTGAAAGTAAACAGATTTTCATACTTTTTTTTTTTTTTGAGATGGAGTTTCGCTCTTGTCGCCCAGGCTGGAGTGCAATGGTGCGATCTTGGCTCACTGCAACCTCCACCTCCCAGGTTCAAGTATTCTCCTGCCTCAGCCTCCTGGGTAGCTGGGATTACAGGCACGCACCACAATGCTAATTTTATGGTATTTTTAGTAGAGATGGGGTTTCACCATGTCCGCCAGGGTGGTCTCCAACTCCCAACCTCAGGTTATCTGCCCGCCTCTGCCTCCCAAACTGCTGGGATTACAGGCGTAAGCCACTGTGCCTGGCCCATATCTTAATCCTTGTTAAGCCAGTTTCCCTGTGTACTTTGCTCTCTGAATATCTCACTGTGAAGGCTGCGAAATAAAAAATTTATACCCTAAGAATATAGCCTAACTGTGTTCAATGTATTCACTATTTACTACTTAACTTCTTTAAGTTTCAATTAAACCTATATTTATAAAATTGAAAAAAGAATTTTAACTCACACATGTTGTGTATACATGGCACATATGTGTTAGATATTTGGCTAGAGTCTGGTGACTATCGATCAATTAATGAAATGTAGCTTTTGCCATATTTCCTCAGACATCTTTATTTTCCTCCATATATTAAGATTCATTAAACCAGAATACATCTTATAACTAATGTAAACGTTCAATAAGTGAGTACTGTTCTTCTTTATTTCCCAGGGCTATTATGAAGTCATTGTTGTACCTTGTAGCATTTACCTTTATTTCCCCTTAGAAAACACTAAATCCAGAGATTGCATTGTATTTGCTAACCACTGTATTTTCAAAATGCCAAACAGTGATTAATAATTTTTAAACAATAAATGAGTGAATAATAATCAAAGAACTAAGATATTTTTGCGAAGAGGGAGAAAGACAATTTCTCAATTACTTTATAAAATCTAGCAAGCAAAGTAACTTGAGGACAAAGCAATGCTTGAACCTCCCAGACATAACTGATCTAATAATTTTTATTTATAACCCACCTTGTTTAGATGGGTTACAATGATAAAAATAGAGCCAGGCGCGGTGGCTCACGTCTGTAATCTCAGCACTTTGGGAGGCAGAGGCAGGCGAATCACTTGATGCCAGGAGTTTCAGACCACCCTGGCCAACATGGTGAAACCCTGAGTCTACTAAAAATACGAAAATTAGCTGGGCGTGGTGGTGCATGGCTGTAATCCTAGCTACTCAGGAGGCTGAGGCGGGAGAATGGCTTGAACCCAAAAGGCGGAGGCTGCAGTGAGTTGAGATAGCACCACAGTTCTCCACGCTCCAGCGTGGGCGACACGGCGGTACTCAGTTGAAAACAAAAACAAAAACAAAAAAGAGATAAATGAGAAGTATGTGAGAATTTGGAGCGGGAAAATGGGAAAAGAAAACACACACACACGCCCCTAAAATGAAGACAGAAAAGAACCACATAAATAAAATTCCTCCTATAAATGCTATAGAAATCCAAAGGAATAGTTCCCGTGGTTTGGAAAATGTCAGTAAAACTTTCCTGGTGGAAATGAAGTCGGCTATGAGGTATTAAGTTCAAAAGGAACTGGATATTTGGTATCTCTAGCAAGACAGAGCTGCTTCAGAGTCTCCCCAGGGAAAGACGGTGCTTTTGGGCAGGTAGTGTGGGTGAAGGTGATGACTGAAGGATCCTGAGGGCCCAGGTTCCTGGGAAGCCTCTCTCTTTCGGCACTTCACCAATTATCTCATTTCATAATAAGGTCTGCACTTTCCTTAATTGCTTCACTTCCATCAACAGGAACAGGGGAAAGATAAATACATTTCACCTTTTAATGAAGAGAATTTCAGGTAGTCTGTGGGAGATGTTTATTAAAAAAAAAAAAAAAAAAAAAAAAAAGCTGGTAGAGGGCAGTGTCTCAGGTCTGTAATCCCAGCACTTCGGGAGGCCGAGGCAGGTGGATCACTTGAGGTCAGGAGTTTGAGACCAGCCTGGGTAACAAGGCGAAACCTAGTCTATACCAAAATTACAAATACACACACACACACACACACACACACACACACACACACACACACACACA
>NC_045436.1:150076489-150090584 GCF_002776525.5 Piliocolobus tephrosceles
ACACACACACACACACACACACACACACACACACACACACACACACATTACCTTGGCTGATGGTACGCCTCTATAATCCCAGCTGCTTGGAAGGCTGATGTGGGAGGATAGCTTGGATGCAGAGGAGGGGGCCCAATGAGCCGAGATTGTGCCACTACACTCCAGCCTGGGTGACAAAGTGAGACCCTGTTTCAAAAAAAAAAAAAAAAGTAGTTGGTTTGTGAACTCACTCGCAAACAACTGGGTTTTACGGACGCTTAGATATTTGGAGGTCTACAAGGGTTCCTTGGGATCCCCTATTTTCGTTCCTGCCTCCTTTGCCAGAGTCCAACTCAAAGGGGAAATGCCCCTCTGGGATCTAATCATCACAGGTGCAAGAAGGAACAAATTTACATAGAAGCAGCCTGGGGAAATTAGTGCCCTAGATGAGTCTTCAGTTTGGGAAACGCTGAGATAACACTTTAAGTACTCGGAAGAGTAATACTAATAATCATTCGTGGCGAGGTTCCGCCCATTTGACATTCAACCCCCCATGAGTACGCACAGACAAACCCACTGGCCAGGAGGAGCCAACACAAGGTCCTGGGCATCTCCGTCCCGGGAAGGTGGGTAATGCCCTTGTCGCTCTGGGGTCCAGGGCGCGCCCTCGCAGCTTCCCCAGCGGGGTCTGGCGCCTCCGGGCCAAGGTGCGCCAGGTGGCGAGGGTGCCAGGCGCGGCCAAATCGCGGCGGTCTGAGTCAGTCGCCCAACTATGCTGCGGAACCAGGGCGGCCGGCTGGGCCGCCCCCGCCGTTGAGCTCCGGCTTCCCCAGCGCGGGTCGCCTGCTCCCCGCCCCCGCGGGCCGAGAGGAAGCGACTGCCGAGGCGAGGCGCGGGAGCACCTGAGCAAGGCGCGGGCGCCGGGCTCGGCGTTTCCGGAGCTAAGCGCGGGTGCGCGGCCCGCGCTCTCCGCGCTCCCCGCCTCCAGGTGCCGCGGCCGCGACGCGCCGGCCCCACTAACAGCGCCGCCCGTGCGGCAGCCGCCAGGCAGCAGAGGCGGCTGCGGACAGCCGGCGGGGACCGGGAAGGAGGAGGCCTGGCGCCTCCGGCAGAGTGCCGAGGACTGAGTGCCCAAGGTTAGGAGAGACGCTGGCGCTGGGCTTCCCAGCCCCGCCTCACCTCGCTTTTCAGAACTCCGCGACCCGCGCGCAAGGCGAGTACCCAGGGCCTCGGGAGGGCTGGGCCGGGATGGCCAGCGCCGGGGTGGGAGGACCCTGTCTGGAGGGGTTGGGGCTTTTCGACACTTCACTGGGTAAATTTCCTGAGCGCAAAGTGCTCGGCGCTGGTGTCCGCCCCTTGGATTTCGCGTGTGGGCGTCTGAAAGGAAACCAGAAGCCGGTAAGCGATCCAAGAACTCCACTTCTGGGATTTGACCCGGGAGGGTGACGATCCGGGTAGACAGCTAGACATTCCCTCCATTCCTCTCCCCCACCTCCAAAGAAGAAGAAGCTGTAGTGAGTTTCAGTCACCAAATTATTTACTCGGTAGAGATCATGACTTTGCCTGGGTGTCTGTGCTGCTCCGCACCCTGCTTGTTATCCACGTTAAGACGACTGGCCTGTTAATTAACTTTAATTACGATCATTTGGCCTCCACCTGCCTGAACCTGATCCCTTACACGGAAACCTGTATGCAGTGAGTTTACCACATTGATCTTTCTTGTTTACTTTTGGAGACAGTTCTCTTGGGAGAAGTGGTGACCATCCTATTTAATAAAGGAAGTTTTATTTTCTCTCATTCTGGCTTGTTTTCTTAAACACTTCTCCCACCTTGAGCTGATCTAGAGTTATTTTGATTTGGGGAAAGGGTTCGTGGAATTATATAGCCTTTGATAATCAGAGGAAAATACAAGAAAATAAGCTAGTTTGTGTGGAATAATGACATCTTAGGCTCTTGTAAGATTGGTATCCTGATAGCAAATTCTTTTCTTTTCTTCTCTTTTCTTTTCTTTTTTTTTTTTTTTTTTGCAAGCTTGTCCTTGAAGTAGGCTGCTCGGTAGAATACAGCCTTCGTTTTTTTTTTTTTTAAAAACAAGAAGTGTATTGAAAATAAGCTATTTTTAAAAGTACATTTAATAGAATGTCATTGTTATTACCAATAATAGTATTGTACTTACAAGCTGAGTATTGATTTCCCTGCACTTAAGCACTCTACACCCCTACGGGCTCATGGAACTTTGCCCATAAGTAATTGGAAGACAAAGTTATGGGTGTTTTAAAAAGGAAGCTAACTTTTTTAAGGAAAAAAGAGAAATACCTTTAAACTCTTATTGATGACTTCCATACATTTACAGGAGAAATATTGAGAGAAAATGCTCACGATATTCTTTGTCCAACAACGTTTAAAGGAAGAAAAAAAAGTGGGTCATGGAACTAGGGTAGGGTTAAGTGCAAATATCTTCCTGGCTTCTTTCCAAACATATTTAACACATACACATTTAAGGTGGTTCCTAACACGAAGAGGGTTTTATATAGATTTGTCAGTACTCAGAGATTTATTTAAATTAAAATATACCTAGAGGGTGACAGAGCTTGTTAAAACTTATTTATATGGGTGTGCATGTGTTTGTATTTTTTCCTTCCTCTGTAAACCTGTCAGATTTTATGTGGCTTGTCTGTAAAAGGAGAAGCTGATGGTACATTTAAAAACAAATTCTTGTTTTTCTAATGTCACTGCAAGCTCCTTGCAGTGTAAGCTCATGGGTATGCAATAATACTTATCAGATCCAACTATTCTTGGATACTGTGGGTAAGTATAGAATTCAGATTATAATGAATTACAGTTTTCTGAAGAACTTTTACATTAACGCATTGAAACTATGAGGTTTTTAAAGTCTAGTTAGGATTCTGAGTTATAGACTTCATGGTATATGAGAAGGTTTGTTGTTGTTGTTGTTGTTGTTTTGTTTTGTTAGGTTCTAACCTACCTCCCTGCAACTGTGAGAAAGTTTGGTGAAAGTGACTATACAAATGCTAAGTATAAATGATAGTCATTGCTTTAATAGTTTTCTTTTAGCACACATTTCCACCTGCCCTCATTTATTTATTGATACATTTCTTGGATACAATCTTTGCACATGCTACGTTGTAAGAATTTTGGGAATTCTTGGTGAAATATTAATTAGGTAGAGAACTTCTTAATAATCTGGGAAATATGTCTTAGCTTTGACCACATACGGTGGATGTAAGATTAGAGGCTATGAGAGGCTGTCTTAATCTTTTCTGCAAAGTTCTGGACCTTGTAATTTATCATATTAGTTATTACTTCTAAGTATTGGCCAGATTAAATATGAATATGTAATGGTAGTTAAACCATTTTGCTCACTTGTTTCTGTCTTTAAATGAAACAGTACTCAATGGTATTCTCCTCACGTGATCCCTTCTAGTTAGAAAGTTGTCCTGTGAAATTTTGTTTCAGTTTCTGTTCAGCACAAGCTTACTTATTTACCCATGCTGCAGAGAAACAAAGGAGGCCTCATTTGGGTTGAAGTAGTCATTTTGGGGGGCAGATTTGAGGGTTTTTTTTAGAGTTCCTGAGAACTCATGAAGGATGATGGGGCCACTTCTCTATGTATTTAAAACAATGCTAAAATATAAAACCATGTGGAAATTAAGGTCATAAAATTGGATTTTTCTCACTATTACAACTTAAGTGCTTTTTAGGAATATATCAAATTCTTTGCAAAAAGTTGTTTTTTTGTGGTGTTTTTGGTATTCTTTATTGGCACTTACTGAGTAGTAATGAACTGATTGTTCATATATATGCCATTTTTCTTTTCTTATAGTCATGTCTAATCTACCCTTTTAGATTGTAAACTATTGGAGAGAAGACTGTATCTTCACTTTCTTTTTAGCCCTTAGCAGTGTTGTCAAATCAGATAGTAGATGCTGTTATCTTGAATGCCAAATATCTCCCTGCCTTATCTTGGAGTGAGTTGTGTTGCTTAATATATATTGAATGAATACATGTAAGAAAAAATGGACGAGTAAGGTAGGAGACGTTTTCTGAAATACCCTGTTTTAATAAGAAAAAGAAACTTTGGCAGTTGCTAAACCAATAGGAATAAACCCTCAAACTCAGTTGGAAAAGAGGTCAGGGTACTATTTATAAATGCAAAGAGAGGAAACACAGCAGGCTATTCTGAAACATCTGGTTGTTTGTCTAAAAATATGACATACATTCAGAGAAATGGTGGAGTATACATTTATACAAAAGTTTTAAAATTCTGCTTTTGTAGAAACTCTGGAAGAATATATCATCCTCTGATATCCCAAGAATTATGGTTCTACCTTAGGGATCTCTCCATTAGAATTTAAAAAAAAAATTCTCAAATCCTAGTGAATTAACTTAAAATCTGGATGGACAGCTTGAAAGACAAAAGACTTACAGAAGTTAAGGAGATTATCAGACATTTAACTTTTGTGATATTATCCAGAACACTTAAACCTAGGTATCTCCTGTGCTACTAATACGTTCTTTTACTAAGTAAAGGAATTAGCACTTGTGGTTTTCACTGGATGGAAATTAATGTTGTTTTAGTTTTTTTAATTGTGTTTTTCAGATTGCACTATAAGTAAAATAATTAAAACACAGCTTAGAAAATCCTTACTCCTTGATCCAAGCTACGAAATGATTTTGCCTAGAGCCTACCTATTTTCAGCTAAAATTTCCATTATTCTTTATCCAGAAGACACTAATTAAATGCTTGTTGCTTACCAGGCACTCTTCTAAGATCTTAATGCATATGGGCTCATTTCATCCTCAAAATAGCCCCGTGAGGTAGGCACTATTACTTTCCCTGCTTACAAATGACAACAGTGAGGCTCAGGAAAAGAGAGGAATTCTCCCAAGGCCACGCAGGTGGCACATGGCAGAGCTGGAATCCCTGGTAAATCGCTGTGCTTTGTGTCCCAGGTGTTAAGTCTTCAGGTGAAATTGTCATAATTCTTACAACTCTAACTACATCTATACATTACTACATTAATAAAACTATGTTAACTGTTGTGTTAGGTGCATTGTGGATTTATTAGAAGAATGATTTACAGTGATAATTTAAAGGAATGTAATATTACTACGCAGACAGAAGAATTCCATTCAAACCGAGCGCAATAGAGTGGTATGAATATGATTAAAGGCAATATTGTATACAATAGGTAAATTAATAATAGCCAACATTTATGGTGCAGTTGTAACTCATGTCAGATAGTCTTATATATCCTAAATATTTGACTTATTTAATTCTAATAGAAATACTACACAATATGGGGTATATTACACTTGTTTTATAAATGAGAAAAACAAGCTTCAGAAAGTTAAATAACTTAATCAAGAGACATAGTTAAAAAGTGGGGAAGCCTGGATTGGAATTCGGGCATTGTGCTATCTATACTTACTGCCTGGGTGGAACTAATAAGGGATTGAGGAGGGATGGGATAGGCAGAGAAGCCTCATGAGTGTGGTGTTACCATACTTAGAAGGCTTGAATTGGCTCCCAAACGAGAGCAAAAAAGTCCATGGATGTACAGGGATTTCAGTTTGAATAAGAATTGAGACCCTGGCCCAAATCTTCTAGTCTGTCTCTGATCTCCTTTTTTACTGGGTAAAAAGAACACATACTCTAAAATTTACCATCTTAATCATTTTTAAGTGTATAGTTCAGTAGCGCTAAGTATATTTACATTGCTGGGAAACAGATCTCCAGACCATTTCCAGTTGGTAGAACTGAAACTCTATGCTTGTTAAACAACTCCTTACCTGTCTTCCCCTCTCTGGTAGCCACGGTTCTACTTTCTATGAATTTGATTATGGTAGATACCTAATGTAAGTGGAATCATGTATTTGTCTGTTTTATGACTGGTTTTTCACTTAGCTTAATGACCCTCAGGGTTCATCTATATTATAGCATATGACAGTATTTCACTCCTTTTTAAGGCTTCTTAGTATTTCATTTTGTGTATATACTACACTTTCTTTATCCATTCATCCATTCATAGACATCTGGGTTGCTTCCACTCCTTATCTACTTTTTCACTACATTTAATATTAAACCTTTAAGACCATAGTTAGGTATCTTTTTTGTATTAATACTTTCTTCTTCTATCTTCTTCTTTCTTCTTCTTTTTTTTTTTTTTCCTTGAGACAGCATCTTGCTCTGTCCCTGTAGTGGTGTGATATTGGCTCACTGCAACCTCCGCCCCCTGGTTGCAAGCGATTCTCATACCTCAGCCTCCTAAGTAGCTGGGATTACAGGCGTGTTCCACCATGCCCAGCTGATTTTTGTGTTTTTAGTAGAGATGGGATTTTACCATGTTGGCCAGGCTGGTCTCAAACTCCTGACCTCAGGTAATCCACCCATCTGGGACTCCCAAAGTGTGCTGGGATTACAGGCGTGAGCCACATGCCTGGCTTTAATACTTTATTTTCTTCTCAAGCAGATTTGTATTTGTATTTGTATTTTTTTTTTAACCATAACCATTGACTTCATGTAGGCAGTGACTACTTCTTTTGGTCATATTTGGTTATTTGATTTTGGCTTCATATTGTTGCACTCTATCAATTGTACTATAGTCCTGTCTTAGCTGTCTTTCTGCAGTGATAGATGCAAAATAAATTTTAATAGACGAAATTCTACATTACCATTGCTTTATATAGCAATTACAAAGATGTTCTCCCTTAATTTGTCATTGGCTGTCAACTCTCAGGCAATTAAATGTAAATGAATGTAGGCTTCCAGGTTTAGCCACGTACATGGACAAACTTAAATGGCGTATACAACTTGAATTTGCAAGATATGGTATATTTAAACAGCATTTCCCTAGTGTGAATATAAGCGCTTATGAATAGCTAGACAAAGGAGAGGGAGACTATTAAGTCTTTGCTACCTCTTTACTATTAAATCAATTTTATATCTACTATGAGGCATTACAGTTTACAGCACAAGTTGTGGAGTCTGACTCTCAGAAACACTTAAATTAGTGTTTCCACTGTTTATCTATTGCATGACATTCAGCATGGGATTTTCCTCCCTGCAGCTGTGAGGAGTAAATGAGATCCTACACAAATGGTTTGCAAATACTCCACAACTATTGGCTATTATTATTAGCAATGCAATTCTGAGGGAGAACGAAAGAAGATGGATGTGTTTTGTTGGATGGGAAAGGAGTAGTGGTTGAGGTAGAGAACAGGGGCAGAGGAGGTAAGAGCCTGTGAGTGACCTCAATTAAAAGAGATGACCACATTGAGGGAACTGGGCTTCCTGTAAGGGGTTTAATGGGGCTGATGTTGCCACACCAAGGTAGGTGAATGGATGGCGGAGAAGACAGATGCCAAATGACCAGTTTTATACTTTTTCTGGGGGCTAAGCACTCAGACTAGAAAAATAAGTTAGTAGGCCTGACCTTCATCCTTTTGCAGTCTGCTCTATACTGTGGGACAGAGGAAGGAATGCAACCATAAGCATATTTTCTCTAAAATACTTCCTCTTCTACATGGTTCTGGGGAAGAGTCAAATTGAACATGTCTTTGTCAGTACTTGGAGTGATTATCTTGATAGTAGTTTGCTCAATGTGCAAATAACACAATAACCTATTTCTGTATTTTGTACTGAAGCAAAGGTGGTGTATTAGTCCATTTGTATTGCTATAAAGGAATACCTGAGACTGGGTAATTTATAAAGAAAACAGATTTATTTGGCTCACAGTTCTGTAGGCTGCACAAGTATGGAACTGGCATCCACTCAGCTTATGGTGAGGCCTCAGGAAGATTACAGTCATAGTGGAAGGCAAAGGGGAAGCTAGCATATCAGATGCCAGGAAGGAGCAAGAGAAGGAGGGGGTGCCAGGCTCTTTTGAACAAGTAGATCTTGCATGAACTCATAGAGAACTCACTCATTACCATAAAGACCACGCAAACCATTCATCAGGGATCCACCCCCATGACCTCTCACTGAGAGGTCCCCTCCTAGACCTGCCTCCAATATCAGAGGTCACATTTCCATGTGAAATTTGGAGGGAACAAAACACCCAAACCATATCAGATGGACTTCTAGAAGACCTGTACCCTCAACTAGTTAGTTCAGCATGTTGTCCATATGGAGACTTCCAATTTTCCAAGGAATTAGTGATTTCTCCACAATAAGTTTATTAGCAAATAATAATTTGTTACTTGATTTTGGCTTCATAGTGTTGCATTATATCAGCTGTACTGTAGTCCTGCATGAGCTGCCTTTCTACAATGACAGATGCAACAATAAATTTTGATAAACTCAATTCTATATTACCACGGCTTTATATAGCAATTACAAAAATGTTCTCCCTTAATTTGTCATTGCCTCTTAACTCTTGGACAGTTAGATGTAAATATATGTAGACTTCTAGGTTTAGCCACGTACATGGACACACATCAAACTGAAGTGGTGTATTACAGGGACACTTGAAGGCAGGGACACTTTTCTTTTTTATCATCTATAGTGTTGGGTACCATACTGGGAACTGATTAATTATAGAGAGTTGAAGGAGTAAAAATCATACTTGAATTTTTTACTTGGGTACTATCACAGAATGTCACAGTCACTTTTTCTGTCTACTGGTGTCACTTAGTCATTAAGACCAGTGAAAGCATTTTCTCACATATCTCTGAATCTAATCAAGGGATATAGTGCCAATCCATTGGGAACCACTGTTCTGGAATACAACCAGCTCTCATTGTTATTGGAATCTGTAAGACTTATATTGAAAATGTTGAAAAGTTTCATTATTCATTTAGCAGCCTAATTTGTAAATCTATATTGATCCTCTGACTACTATTAAGCCCATTTTCTCACAAAGTTTCTAACTTTGCTAAGAATGTGTTTCTGATTTTTCAGTGATATGCTCCCTTTTTGTTTTAATGGATTGATCATATGACTGATACGATTGTACTATGCTGTTTTCCATCCTGTCACATATAGTCAGGCAAAGGTGATTCTAGAAGTTGTCTGAATGACATCATGGTTTAATGAAGTAACCCTTGGTTTTCAGTGTTTTGCTTTCCTTGTTCAACTAGGAGATTGATGACAAAGCTCTACTGGTAATGGGTGGTGGGGAGGGAGTTAGGAGGGGCTTACTGTAGTGACTTTCCTTATTCAAGACATTAGGAGGTGGAAGCTTGTCCAACTTATTATTATTATTATTATTATTATTATTATTATTAGTTGAGACAGGGTCTGGCTCTGTTGCCCAGACTGGAGATCAGTGGTGCAATCTCAGCTCACTGAAACCTCCTCCTCCTGAGCTCAAGCCATCCTCCCCCGTCAGCCTTCTGAGTAGCTGGGACTACAGGTGTGCACCACCACACCCAGCTAATGTTTGTATATTTTGGTTAGAGACAGTTTCGCCATGTCACCCAGGCTATTCTGGAAATCCTGGGCTCAAGCAATCCGCCCACCTCTGCCTCCCAAAGTGCTGCAATTACAGGCATGAGCCACCTCACCCAGCCTGGCCCAACCCATGAGTTTTTAAAAGTCCCACAGATGGTTTAGGATGTTTCTAACTGATACCTCCTGCCCCACCCCTCACACTCAACTCCTGATTTGAGGACCTCTGTTAAGGTTAGATGAATTGGAGAAATCTGTGCTTGAAATCAATATGCTCCATACTAGTTTGATTACTTAAATAGACAACATTTTAAAACAATGTGCACCTTCCACTCCTCATCACAAAGCAAGGAAGAAGTTATTCAGCAAACATTTATTGAGCTGAGCAGTGAACAGTAGACAAGATCCCTGCCTTCTTGGAGCAGTCAACAGATATCAGTAGTAGTAGATGCCATGGAGATAGATAAAGCAAGGATAAGGGATGGTGAGTCACAAGGTATGCTTGTATAGCATAGATTAGGGAGGGACCACCTCTCTGAAGAGGGTGCATTTGAGCAGAGACATACCAAAGTGATGGAGTGACTGGAGACATGGGTGTATGCTGGAGAAGAAGGTTGGAAAGAGACAAGATCAAGAGGTAAGGTCTGAGGAAGGAACAGAAAGGAGGCTGGCTCTGAGGCTGTCAAGTGATGGAGGGTGAAAGTCAGGGAAGATTAAGTTTGGAAGTCATAGGGAGTGATATGGTGTGACTTTTCTTATGACGTTAATCATTCTGGCTCCTGTAGTGAGAATCTACTTTGTTGGGGAGAGGGGGCCAGGACAGAATCAGGAATATCAGTCTAAGAGGCTATTGCAGTGGTCTAAGAGAGAGATGATGGTGGCTTAGGCTGGAATATGAGCAGGGGAGATAGACAGTGTTACTGAATTCAGGATATAGTTTAAAGGCATAGCACAGTAAAGTAACAAGGTGCTGTTCATTGAGTGATATGGTAAGCTGGGCATGTAACAAGTGCTCCTGAATGTTACTTCCCTTTCATCGCCTTGTGGAATTGGTTTGGGATAGCATGGGGAGATGCACAGCCATGTCTGTAACACCAACTATTTATACATTCTCTAAACATGTACTGTGTATACATGATGCACCATGTTTATAAGCAAGTAATCTGGCATTCATTGTGCAGCTTATATGGGTTTGTCCTGTTGGCAGAGTTTATTATAATAAAATAATAGTGATAATGGCAACACTTACTTAGAATATGTAATGTCCAGTTGTTGTTATAACTGCTGTGTATGTATTAACTCATGTAATTTTCACAGTAACCCTATGGAGTAGGTACTAATATTACTCCCATTATTTTTGACTAAGAAACTAAAGCACAGAGAAGTTCAATACACAAGATAGTAAAGCTAGTAAGTGTAGGAATTGGAATTCAACACAAGTTGTCTGGATTCAGAGTCTTGGCATTGATATTACACTGTCTGTGGAACAGCAGAATATAGTTAAACACTTGCTATGGTCTGAATGTATGTGTCCCTCATCCCCCACTCCTGATTTGTGTATTGAAACCTGACTGCTCAAGAGAATGGTATTAAGAGGTGGGGCTTGGGGGAGGTTATTAGGTCATGAGGCCAGAGCTGTCCTGAATGGAATTAGTCTTCTCAGAAGAGAGGCCTGAGGGAGCTTGTTTGTTTGCCCCTTGCCCTTCTGCCACATGAGGACACATAGAAGGCATTATCTATGATGTCTGCAGGCACCTTGGCCTTGGACTTCCCATCCTCCAGAACTCTGAGTAATGCATTTTTGTTGTTTATTAATTATCCAGTCTAAGGTACAGATGTTCCCCAACTTATTATGGTTTGACTTGGGATTTTTCGACTTTATGATGGAGTGAATGTGATATGCATTTGGGAGAAACCACACTTCTCTAGTGATGCTGGGCAGTGGCAGCAAGCCTGGCTCCCTCTCAGCCACACGTTTTCACCTTATAATATTTGCAGTATACAATGGGTTTATTGGGATGTAACTTCATTGTAAGTCCAAGAGCATTCTTGGAAATCAGTCTGAACGAACTGGGACAACACTCTAAGAAGTAAATAGTGTAGGAGTACCGAGAAGAGAATGCATTTCTTGTTCACTAGAACTCTTGTGAAGGAAAGTGTTTTAGACCTCAGAGAACAGAAAATTTAACTGTGGGGACACAATGACTATAGTGGTGAAAATAATTACAGCGACAAAGTGAATGTTTACTAAGCATCAGTACATGCTAGGCACTATGTGCGAGTCACTTATGATGGATTATCTCATTTAATCTTCACCAATGCTTGGTACTCTGGAGTATTTCCATTTTATGGGAAAGGAAATGGAGACATTGACATAGGCACGGGCCTATATTTACACTGCTAGAAAGTGGAGGAGGTGGGATTTTAATTTAGTCTTACTGCAAACTTATGTGCAGAATGTTAGATGGGGGATTTTATCCAAGAGGAGGATAGTGATGAGCTTAGGCTCAGGTGGGCTGGTATAAAGCATGTCTGGGAAGCCTCAAGAACTTAGAACTGTAATTACCACATTTTTTTCACACATCCCAGTTATAATTGGAGGATGTAACAAGTGTAGACTCCTAGGACCCACAGCAGTTGTTGATGTACAGAAGATCCACAGATCAGTACCTGGAGGGTCACTGATCTAGAGTGTGGCATACATGCCATAGACTGCAATTGGAGGTCAAAACATGGAGAGCCTCAATTTCGTATTAAGGAGCTTTCACATACTGAAATTTTATAGTTAGGTATGATTATCTCTGTGTATCTAATGATGTGCTTGGGGCTAGAGCATCTAAGGAAAGAACTGAATCTGTGAACACTCTTGGGTGTTCACACAGTTAAAATGTCAGGCAATTTGGAGGACAGAGTTGACATTAACGTGCAGAGAGGATTTTAGGGCCGTGGGAGGGAGCCTTTTTCAAGGCATAAAAAGGAAACAGATTCATTAACCGTATTCAGCATGTTGAGTGATAGAGAGAGATGGTTTTGGGTAGAGCTTTTGGTATATCTTTATTTGATTTGACCACCTAGGAAGTATATATGTATCTGCCAAAGAAAGGAAAGGGCTGTGTATTAAAATGAAAGTACACACATATATACCAAAAACCGAATACAGTAGGGTTCTCAATCTCTTCTGCCATTTTTATCAGCCTCTCTCACATCTCTTAAACATGTTCCAAGTGCTTTGCAAAGCTCTAGTATAGAAATTATAAATGTATGTTAAGGAAGGAATGATTCATTCTTTTTTGAGGGGTTGATAAGAAGCCTTCACAAAGGAGGTAATACCTGCCTATTTATAATTTTAAATGGTGCTTAAGAAAACAGATAGAGTGTATGCAAAAAGGCATGGAGCTGCTAAACAGCTTGTTGCCTCAAAGAAATAATTGACAGGAATGGACTAAAGTGAATGAAGGATATTGGCAGAATGTTTGAAAGGGTTAAATATGAGCTTGTAGTTGATACAGAGGAATTCTTGTGTCACAGGAAATATGAGCATGGTGTCTGACACATAATTGCTGTTTACATCAATAGCACCTGCTATTATTATTGCTAGAGACAAAAATGTGATTTGGCACTATAAGCAATATCAGCATAGACTTTATCTGGTTGAGCATGTGGAGTTACATACCGAGTTTGTGTATTTGGTAGTTCATTGACTGATGCATGGAGACTGGGCTGAGAGATTTGTTCAGAGACCATTGCAATAATCCAGGCAAAAGATGTCATGAGGTTTGGAACCATGACAAAAGCAGTAAGGATGGAGTAAGTGTATTAGTCAGCTCAGCTGCTGTGACAAAATACCACAGACCATGTAGCTTAAACCACATACATTTATTTTCTCACAGCTCTAGAGGTTGAGAAGTCCAAGATCTATTTGCCAGCTGATAATTTTCCCAGTGAGATTCCTCTTCCTGGCTTACAGATAGCCACTTTTTCCCTATGTCCTTACATAGAGGGCTCTGGGACCTGAGGGAAAGAAAACTCTCTGATGTCTCTTATAAGAAACTAGTGCTATCTTATCAAGGTCCCATCCTGATGACCTCATTTAACCTTAATTCCCTCCTTGGAGGCCCTTTCTCCAAATACAGTCACAGTAAAGGTTAGGGCTTCAAGATATGAATTTTGGGAGGACATAATTCTGTCAGTAGCAAGGAGTAAAATCGGGCGCTCACCTGCTTCCTTAAATGTGGTGGATAATACAAAGGTGGACTTGGGAATGCAGTCTAGGTTTTAGATTTGGGCTAGGGATGGATCAGGAGGTTTCTTGATGTGTATGTGTGTATGTATTTTATTGAAATTGTTTTTCTCCTGTTAACGTTTTTGTGGACACTGGTAAGCAAAACTGTGACTTTTTATAATTTATTCTACTTCAGAAGGAAAATGCTTCTAATCCTCTCAAGTTATTGGCCAATTTATCATGTTTATAAATTCTAAAGTGGGTGAATACATTATGTCCACTTATTGTTCCATTGGTAGTAATTATTTCCCTCCTGTGATAATGCTAGTAAAAATAGACAATACATTTGTTGCAAAATAATTGTGTAGAATAAAAGTGGCTTATCTGAGAATTGAGTTTGTATGTAGTGTTGAGGTATAACTTTTCTTTTTTCAAATCTATCTATCTATCTATCTATCTATCTATCTATCTATCTATCTATC
>NC_045436.1:150090594-150160780 GCF_002776525.5 Piliocolobus tephrosceles
ATCTATCTATCTATCTATCTATCTATCTATCTATCTATCTATCTATCTATCTATCTATTATTTTTGAGATGGAGTCTCGCTCTGTCACCAGGCTGGAGTGCAGTGGCACCATCTCAGCTTACTGCAATCTGTGCCTCCCAAGTTCGAGCGATTCTCCTGCCTCAGCCTCCTGAGTAGCTGGGATTACAGGTGTACACCCCCACACCCAGTTAATTTTTGTATTTTTAGTAGAGACAGGGTTTCACCATGTTGGCCAGGATGGTCTTGATCTCCTGACCTCAATTGATCTGCCCACCTTGGCCTCCCAAAGTGCTGGGATTACAGGTGTGAGCCACCACACCTGGCTGAGGTGTAACTTCTTTGTGTGTGACATTTAAGCATTTTAGGTGTTACTCTGGGATGCCTTATTGACAAAGGGATTCCCTGCCTTTCATCCTTTATTTTGTATTTTTATTTCTCTGCTCCTGCAGTGTGTCCTGAAGAAGATACATGCTTTCCCGTTTATCCTATACCTGTTTGTTACTGCTTGCTCGTATTTTAAAATAGTTGAAGCAGTAGCTTATGGGCACTTGGCATGTAGCATATGCAGAGTCCAAGATATGCCTTTTGTAGAGCTATTTCAAGGGGTTTTTCAGTCCTGCATCAAAGCCTGCTCAGGGAAATTTTCCTTGTTTTGGTGTGTCTCATTTTATTACTTCAGTATATATGTGTCATGCCTGCTCTGTACTTTTTTTATTGACACACAGTGTACAGAAACTTGCACATATGCATTTTCATAAACTGAACACACCTGTATAATTAGCCTCTGGAAAAATGGACTTTTAAAAAAAGTTCAATTAGGTTGTTTGGGAGAAAAATAAACCTTTATGAATCTGCGGTGTACTTTGGAGGACACATGACCCTTAAACCTTTACCTTGTCCTTTTATATTAGCATATTTTCTGTTGTCTAATGTATTTAAGAATTAGCTGATTATTCAGTGTCATATCTTGTATATCACTATTGTTTACATATAATGCTGCCTGCTTTTATGAAATGAAAATTATTGAACTGAGAAATATGTTCTGACTGCTTTTTAAGTATTTGAAAGAAAGTGCAGTGAAAGGGAAAGTTGTTTATATTCAGTTACTGTTAAGAAAATTGCATAAAACTTGAAAGTCAAAAGAACATTCTTTCAGTGCCTTTGCAGGAATATTGTTTAACAAGACCACCTTAGAGATATTTTAATCCCAATTTTAATTCCTGTGCTTGACTTGGCTATTTATTATTTGAGTAGCACATAGACACTGAGAAGTTACCTGTATGCTTATAGATTTTTGTCCAGTAGAAAAGATAACCCCAAATGTTATGGCTTATTATCCTGTAGGACATTAAACAGTTTTTTATCTAACCTAGCTATCCTAATACTTTAAAAAAACCTTTTCTGATGGACTATATAAATCTTTTCCACAAATGCTCTTGGATCCAATCTTACTGACTTACTGGTTCCCTCATTTTTAATTAAGAAGTTGAATAAAGCTTTTGATATATGTTTATTCAGTACATGTGTCAGTGTCATTTTTTTTCACCTTTTTGAAAGTCATAGTTTGATGCTATCATAGCATTTCTGTCCTGTACCCTCACATACGGAGAAACTGGTTTTCTAGGGCATGCAAAGCAATGCACAAAGATTCCAAATTCAGAGTGAAAGTTAGTGTCCTAATTTCTGTTGTTTCTTCAGAGAAAGTATATAAAAGTAGATTTTAATAATTAAAATAGCCTAATAAATCATTTTTATTTTTTTTCTAGGCTTAAGCACATAAAGCAGTCACTGTGAAGAAAATAACATTTTAAGAAACTTTTCTGTCACAATTGATAGAGGAAAAGCCAGCAGAGAAGTGCATCTTCTTGTGTGTGTATCTCATCGTGCCACTTTTTGTAACTCAACTTAGTAATGAAGCCACCATTATGTCCTCAGTCAGTGAAGTAAATGTGGATATAAAAGATTTCCTTATGAGCATTAATTTGGAGCAGTATCTCTTACATTTCCATGAGTCTGGTTTTACTACTGTGAAGGACTGTGCAGCAATAAATGACAGCCTGCTACAGAAAATTGGAATATCACCTACAGGTCACCGTAGGAGGATACTTAAACAGTTACAGATAATCTTGTCAAAAATGCAAGATTTTCCAATATATGCAAATGTTCATAAAACAAAGAAGAATGATGACCCTTCAAAGGATCACAGTGTTCCATCTTCTGATCAGAATATCTGCATGGAACTTCCCAGTTCTAGTAGTGTTCAGACACCTAGCCCACCGCAGTTGGAGACTGTTACAAAAAAACTTGAAGACGATGCAAGTGTGGAAAGAAGCCAGTATCCTCAATCAGATAATAAGCTGTCTCCTCCTAAACGCGACTTCCCCACTGCAGAAGAACCACACCTGAATTTGGGTTCTTTGAATGATTCTTTATTTGGTAGTGAAAATATTGAAATAGAATCTTTGATTACAAAGAAGACTATGGATCACATAATTGAAGAACAACAAACAGAAAAAGTTAAATTGATCTCAGAAAATCTCAGTAAGCTCCCTAACGCAGACTCTGAATGCCTTTCTTCTGTTGGCTGTTCAACATCAGAAACGAATTCTGGAAATGGAACAAATGGTTTATTAGACGGATCACCACCATCCCCATTCTTTAAGTTTCAAGGAGAAATGATTGTAAATGACTTGTATGTTCCATCATCAACAATCCTAGCACCTATGAGAAGTCGTAGCAAGTTGGTTTCAAGACCATCTCGATCTTTTCTGCTAAGACATCGGCCTGTACCAGAGATTCCAGGGTCAACAAAAGGAATTTCTGGGAGGTAAGAATCTTTACAATAAGCTCTAAGTATTAAATTTGAGGGAATTTAGTGATTTTTAACAATTATATTTTCAGTGTTCCTTTCTAAATTTGACTATATTCACTTACCTATTCAACCAACATTTTCTTTTAAAAATTTTCCTCCTCCCATTGTACATTATTTCCCAGAGTCTGTTTCCAGTTTATAATGCCTGGGACTCTTTAGCTTTTCCCTATTTAATTGGGGGAACATCCCTTCCCTTAATTCTATCTGGATATTCCTTTCCATACCAATTCCCCACACCTAGTATTGTAGTCTTTCCATTAGTGCAGTTCTCATATTTGAAATGTTGACTCTGTCTCCCCATTAGATGATTTGTTCTTTGACAAAGAACATGTTTTTAATGTTTGTATCTCTGCTACCTGGCACAATGCTTGGTACCCAGTAATAATTCAACACACATCTATTGAACTTGGTGTTTAGTCACTGTGCTCGGTAGGAAGGATGCAAAGAGGAATACGGTGACTTGCAGTCTCGTGTAGAAGTCACATGTAAAAAGATGGTGACAGGCAGCTCAGTATGAAGCTAGGCTCACTAGAGACGAGACCTCTGGGACCCAAAAGAGGGGCTCTACCAATGTGGTTCTTCTGCCCAGGTAGTAAGTCATTGGTATCCTGAAGTAACAGGAGGATTACCTAAACAGTTTGGGAGGAGGTAATTTGTAGCAAAAGAGGTCATCAGCTTTAGCTTTCAGAATTTGTGAATCTCAAAGTTATACCTAAAATAGTTGTGGTTTTCTCTAGGGTTGGAGTAGGATATTGCTTTTCCCATTAAAAGTTAACACTTGTCTCTCTGCTGAGACACGAGGCTGTTCAAGTTTGACTGTTACTGTAGTGGCACTAAATGCTTTACACACTTCCTGCACAGGCTCCAGGCTGGAGTTTCAGCAGGATTCCTCTTTCCTCCCCATGCCTGCTGTTCCCCCTACTCCCTTTGAATCTGTGGCTGCCTCTGATTCTCTTGGCCTTAGGTACCTTTGGTAATTGCAGTGCAAATAGTATTTGCAAGAGAAAAGGTGGCAATTTAGTATTTGTGAGAGGAAGAATGACCATTTACAAGACTCTGTTAATATAAGTATCTCCTATTAGAGCATAAACCTTTTGATGGCAGAGGCTCTAATTAATTTGTCTTTATCTTGACATCCCTAGTACCAGTAGCAAAGTCTGGTATTTACTAGAAAATCAATATAGTGTCATGTATTAAACACATTTATTAAACAACTAGTGTCATCTATTAAACACTAGTTTGGTTTATAATTTTGCAGGGGTTATCTAATGTTCACAGTGGCCCTGATAGGGTCTCTGTGAGCATGGAGTAGGTAATGTTCACCCCATTTTACTTATGAGGTAACTGAGGCTTGGGTTAATTTCTCCAAGTTCACATTCACATAGTGAACTAGGATTTCCTACCAGTACATCTGACTCCAGATCCCACTTCCTTAACCCCTCATTGAGTAACTATTGTTGAAAATGTTGATTGCCTTTATAAGAATTGGATTATTTATTGGGATTGTAAAGGACACTCATTTTGTTTGACACTTTAGCTTTAAAATAGTTTGCTAATTTTGAATAATTAAAAGAAAGTGAATGAAAAATGACAAGTCTTCAGATAGCAGATGCTTTTGACATGCCAGAAGGTTTACTATGTGTACACATATTAAAGCTGCATCTTTGCCAGAATTGAATCCCTTTGGTAGCTGTAAAGGATCGTCTCACATAAGAAGCATTTGATTTAAGTTTCAAACAGTCCGTGCTAATTTTCATGAATTTTACAGGGAATCTTGATACTCATTTAGTTGTATAGGGGCAGCAAAATTCCACCTCTTTCTTCTTAGGGTCCCAGCTGGGCCTGAGAATTAAATGGATATAAAACAGATTAATGGGAGAAAAGCATACAAATTTATTTCATACAAGTAATACGAGTATTACGTGGCACGAGAATCCTCATAAAGAGATAAAGACCCAAATAAGCAGTTAGAGTGAAACCCTTAAATAATGAATTACAAAAAGAGCACTAAGTTGTGAAAAACCAACTAAATTATGTGGGGAGTCTTAAAAGATACGTTATTTAACAAGGTCTGTACAAAATTCTTTGGCCTCAACCTTCCTGTCCTTGAGGACAGGATGTTAATTTCTTTCAGGGGAATTTCATCTTCTGCTTTTAAGGAGGCTGGAAGATCAGAGTTCTCTTTTTACACCTGTTGTTTTCCAGTACTTGAATTAAATGCCCTTTATTCAAAATAGTCAGTATGCCAGAGTGGTATGTTTTCAACTTCTTCCATTATAAATGTAACTTTGTATCATATGAAAAGCTCGTTACTCAATTTATGACTGAGTCTTTGAGAGTGGAAACAACATTAAAATTAGTAGTAAATAATTTAGTACTAACTATGTCATAGCACCTTTTTTTTTCCATGTGATTTTTAGGCCAGATTACCTATCCTAACCTTTCTTTTCTTTGATTGTGGTAGTCAATAGCAACAATGCTTTTGTGGTGCTCAGATCATAAAATGAGCAAATAAATTATTTTCAGAGTTCGCTGTTTGTTTTTCCTAGTACTCCTTTCCTATGTTGCAAATAGTAATTCCATGATTTTCAAGTGTTGTAATATGACTTTTTAAATAAAACTGTGAGTTATGTAATGTGAATTTCTCTTTGGTCAAGTGATAACACCTGCAAATGATATTTAGTGCATTCCTTGATATACCAAATGAAAATATTTCTTTATGGCCTGTGTTTTTAAAGGAGTTACTAAACATTTCATACAGCTGTTCAAAGGAATATGGATGTCGACTTTGAAGTGTTTTCCTGACATAGGGCTCTTTGTTTTTCTCCTCCCAGACACGTGCCCTCCTGCCTCCTTCCTCTCAACATAATCTGATATAATTAATGCTCTATCAGATTTTTTGTCTTTGTTGCAGACTTGGGTTCTTCCCTGAATTCCTGCCTGCTCCTTTTATCTGGAGAGCTGGCCTGGACAATAACCTCAGGTTATCTTTTTTTTTTTTTTATCTTATTATTATTATTATTTTCACTTTTTTAATTATACTTTAAGTTCTAGGGTACATGTGCACAACGTGCAGGTTTGTTACAAATGTATACATGTGCCATGTTGATGTGCTGCACCCATCAACTCATCAGCACCCATCAACTCGTCATTTACATCAGGTATAACTCCCAATGCCATCGCTATCCCCTCCCCCCTCCCCATAACAGGCCAGTGTGTGATGTTCCCCTTCCCATGTCCAAGTGATCTCATTGTTCAATTCCCACCTATGAGTGAGAACATGCGGTGTTTGGTTTTCTGTTCTTGTGAAAGTTTGCTGAGAATAATGATTTCCAGCTGCACTCATGTCCCTACAAAGGACACAAACTCATCCTTTTTTACGACTGCATAGTATTCCATGGTGTATATGTGCCACATTTTCTTAATCCAGTCTGTCACTGATGGACATTTGGGTTGATTCCAAGTCTTTGCTATTGTGAATAGTGCCACAATAAACATACGTGTGAATGTGTCTTTATAGCAGCATGATTTATAATCCTTTGGGTATATACCCAGTAATGCAATGGCTGGGTCATATGGTATTTCTAGTTCTAGATCCTTGAGGAATCGCCATACTGTTTTCCACAATGGTTGAACTAGTTTACAATCCCAAAAACAGTGTAAAAGTGTTCTTATTTCTCCACATCCTCTCCAACACCTGTTGTTTCCTGACTTTTTAATGATTGCCATTCTAACTGGTGTGAGATGGTATCTCATTGTGGTTTTGATTTGCATTTGTCTGATGGCCAGTGATGACGAGCATTTTTTCATGTGTCTGTTGGCTGTATGAATGTCTTCTTTTGAGAAATGTCTGTTCATATCCTCTGCCCACTTTTTGATGCTGGTTTGTTTTTTTCTTGTACATTTGTTTGAGTTCTTTGTAGGTTCTGGATATTAGCCCTTTGTCAGATGAGTAGATTGCAAAAATTTTCTCCCATTCTATAGGTTGCCTGTTCACTCTGATGGTAGTTTCTTTTGATGTGCAGAAGCTCTTTAGTTTAATTAGATCCCATTTGTCAATTTTGGCTTTTGTTGCCATTGCTTTTGGTGTTTTAGACATGAAGTCCTTGGATCTGCTTTCTGCTTGGAGGGCTCCCAGGGACTAGCAAGGCCTCTAAGTGAAGGTGATAAGGAAGGAGATATCTTTTGAACTATCTCTTGAGAGCTAGATCAGGACTAGGCTCCAGCACCAGCTCCTTCCTTATCACCCTCACTTGGAGGCCTTGCTAGTCCCTGGGAGCCCTCCAAGCAGAAAGCAGATCCCACATGGCCATGGGAGCCATAGGTGTGTCATGTGATCCTATGCAGAGTCTTCTTAGTGCCCCAGGCAGGAAGGAATCTCATAGCTACTGAAGGAATTACATTTTTCCTCCTCCCTTTAGTGATTTTTATACATCTTTCATGCAACTGTATTATCCTTGGGATAGATCTCAAAGCCTTCTCTTTAAGGTGTAGTGAATGTTTTGGGATAAGGACAAATGAAGGAACAGAAGCAATGGGAAAGGGATGGTGTGCAAAGCTGCACTGTTGTGGAAGTACAACTGTTAGAAAACTGAGGTGCTGTGTTGACTCCTTTGAGGGCTTTTCAAAAGTTTGAAATCTAAACCTGAAGTCTCCCGTATTCTTTGAACTTTTTATTAAAAATAAAAAATCTTGGATATTTTTCCTCTGCATTCACATAGACATTGAAAATGGTTGACACTATTTATAGATTTTAATGTCAACAATATATATGAGCAAAAAGTACAGAAAAGTAATCAGCAATTGTTTTCTGCACTGAATAAGAAATATACAGAAGGATTTCCTTCATTTTCATCTTCAAGAAAATTTCACATTTCAACTAGTAGAAAAATATTTAGCTATCCTAACATTTCGATTTCTTTTTTTAAATGCTTTTTAAATTCTATGAAAAATGCTAATTATTTTAATATTTGCTAAATTTTGAATTAAATATCTAAATAATTAAATCTAAATTTAAATAGTAGTTAGATTTATTGTTGGAAGGTAAGGGTATCTATCTGCTTAATAATCTAAGTTAAAACATCATTACATTTATATTTCAGTTTTGTAAATAAAATCCATCTTGTTTGAAAAACGTATAAAATTGAAATTTTTGCTAGTAGATTACAAAAATTCATGATG
Source organism: Piliocolobus tephrosceles (assembly GCF_002776525.5). Lineage (NCBI taxonomy): Eukaryota > Metazoa > Chordata > Mammalia > Primates > Cercopithecidae > Piliocolobus > Piliocolobus tephrosceles. The sequence continues at coordinate 150,098,669 of NC_045436.1, forward strand.
TTGTAAATTTATGTGTTGTGGTAGTTCTGTAATGATAATTCATTCTTACCCTAAGGATTTTTTTAAAACTTCACAGATTGAGGCTTAATTATCTGTGCATTGTAAGTTTCACATTATTGGTCTTTGCTGTAATTAACCCACTCTCATGCTTTTTGAATTCATATTTGTCTGTTTTAGTTAGATATTATGAAAACCTCAGGGCAGTATTAAACTGTTGCCTAATGATTGTGATTGTTTGTTTTTTTTTTTTTTGAATTTCACTCTAGAATGACCCATAGTCTGTTTTCAATTGTGAGAACTGCGTTTTTTTAAAAATTATTTTTAACATTCTGTGAAATGATGATCCACATATGGCATGTAATTATTTTTTTGATTTGGCTGCCTTGTCTAAGTAGTAAGTAAGTACAGCTCATAAGGGGATATCTTTGACATTTACCTTTATGCCACTACTTTTCTGGGCAACTTTAGTGATTAAAAATATTTTTAAAAATAAAACTTGTAGGTATGCTGAACGCTCACTTTTATAATCAGAGTTATTCATTACTTTCTCTTCTTTTATATTCAGGTTCTTTAAACAAACCATTTTAATTCTGATACCAATGATAGTTGTCTTTGTCTCTCTGGCTACCATGACAAAATACCGTAGACTGGGTAGTTTAACCAATAGAAATGTTTCTTATCGTTCTGGATACTAAAACTCTGAAATCAAAGTGTTAGCATCCTTTGGTTTTGGTGATGGCTCTCTACTAGCTATCAGATGGTGGCCTTCTTGATGTGTGCTTGTGTGAGCTTTGTTCCTGCGCTGAGCGAGAGCCAGCCATCTCTGGTTTTTGTTTTTAGAAGGCTTACCAGTTCTATTGGAACAGGGCCCCACCCTTATGACTGTATTTAACTTTAATTACTTACCTAATTTAAGTACAGTCACGTTATGGGTTAGAGTTTGAAGATATGAATTTTGTGGGGTGGGGACACAATTTTATTCACAACAGTAGTTTTTCTTTACTTGCATAGAAATTTGTTAATTCTCTATTTAAGTAGCAGAATTTAGGTATTTTCAAAGGCCTTACAAACATACTGCATTCCACAGGCAAGGACTGTTAGTCCATCACAATTGAACATCTGCAGGTTTCCTGTGTTTCCAGATTTAGGGTTTTAAAAATAATAAAATTGACATGGGGAAAATATTAATGAAACATTTACCAAGTTAATGTGAATCAGAATCATTGATATTTTTGATTTGGGTTTTATTTTTATATTTTATTATTATTTGGGGTTTTCAAGCATTATTTCCATTTGAACATAAGTTTTAGCTTACTAAAATAAAGCTTTATTTTAAAATTTCCCTTTTTTGAAACTCCACAAATCAATCTGTAAATATACATGCTTTATTTCCCAAGTTTATTTACATATGAGATGATTTCTGAGCCCTTCAACAATGACATATATTTCCTGGATATGTTTATGATGCTTGGTGGCATTTTTTCAACAAGGGTTAGCTTGTTGGTACAGAGCACTGAGGGGAAAGGATAAAGGGGTGTGATACAAAGATGAAGATGAGGTTATGACTTTCAGGGAATTTATGAGGAAGAAGGAGGTACCTTCTCAGTGTTTGGAGGTAAGCTAGTAATTCTGGCTTCCTGGTCAGAAACTGTAGTATGAGTCATATTTAAAAAATGGTTTATTTCCCACCAATGAGATCACTTGGACACAGGAAGGGGAACATCACGCACCAGGTCCTATTGTGGGGAGGGGGGTGGGGGGAGGGATATCATTAGGAGATATACCTAATGTGGATGACAAGTTAATGGGTGCAGCACACCAACATGGCACATGTATACATATGTAACAAACCTGCACGTTGGGCACATGGACCCTAGAACTTAAAGTATAATAATAAAAAAAAAAGTTTAAAAAAATGATTTGAAAACAACAAAAATATTAAGACAAAATTATTTATAAATTGAAAAATTTCAAACATGCGTAAGAGTATGCAAACTATCATGTTATCGTATAATATCATCTAGATTAAAAAATAATATCTTGCCATAGTGGACCCAGACTTTAGTTTATTGAGAAATAATAAATTCAGCTAACTCTTCTGCCTCCTTCCTTTGTGCCCGGAAGTAACGAATATTCTGAAACTGGTGTTTATCCTACTCATGCATGCTTTTGTACTTTTACTACAGATGCAATAGCATTGCTGTAGATGTTTTTGATTAATGAAAATGATATTCTGTTATAGTTTGGTGTTTCACTTAATATTTTTGTGATTTGTTCACATCAATATATGTATTTTATATAATAACTGTTGTATAATATTTGATTTTAAAAACACAATTTATTCTCCTAGGTTGTTGACACTTTTTTCACTATTGCACATATGAAGTGTTCATTTTGAGGACTTTAAGAAACAAATGCACACATTAGGTTTACCAGGAGGACCAACAATTTTTTTCTGTAATAAAAATAACATTTTTTGCTGAGTTTTTATATTACGTAGGCCCCTGCCTTATGCTCTTTAAAAGCATCATGCCATTAATCATCATAATATTCCTAGGCAGCAGGCCCTGGATTTTTCCCCCTTCAATAAATGTGGAAAGCAGGTTCAGAACTTTTAAGTAACTAGGCTAACATCATAAAAGTATAAGAACAAGAGAGGATGATGACTATGGTTCGGTTTTTAATTTTCACAAATCAACATGCTTTATATTTCAAAGTTAAAAGCAGTTTTCAGGCTAGCTGGTGGTAAAATAGTAGAAAAGAAAGACAAAATTGATCTTGAATCTTGGATTTCTACTTCTTAGCTGTGGGACTTGAGCTGGGAGAATTTCCTGCCTTTATTGGTAGGATTAGGACACCAAGTCCTACCTCATAAGGCTGATACAAGGAATTAATGTGAGCTGTAGATAGATAAAGCCACTTGCTTTTTGCTTTGGGCATAATAGGTGTTAGAATATAAGAAAGGTTGTGATAATTTATTAGTAGATAAATGAAAATGTAAGTTGCTACTCAAGAGTTTTCGAAACAACTTACTTTCTATATTTGTGCTAATTTTTTCATCTCTAACAGTTCAACTGAACTTGGTTGATAGATTTGGTAATCCCTTGTAGGTAGATATTAAATGAGGAAATCAATACAAATTATCAAAAACTTTTTTCTTCACATTTTATTTATTGGTAAAACCAACAAAATATTGCTTAAAAATTCCACTAATGGGTATACTTAAAATATTCAAAATCTTTTTTTTTTTTTTTAATTTAAGTTAAGCATTGTGGCTTAATAGGTCCTGGGAAAGGAACAAGACTGCCTGTGTTTGAATCTCAGATTAGTTACTTATGAGCTGTGTGAACTTGAGTCAGTGACCTAACCCCTTTCTGTGCCAATTTTACCTACATGCAGATAATAATCTTATTTCTTATTTTTTTTAATCTGTATACTATATGTTTGTGTGTATACACATGCATGAATCTTTGACAATGGGCACACATTCTGAGAAATATGTCATTAGGTGCTTATGTCCTTATTTGGGCATCACAGAATGTACTTACACAAATCTAGATGGTATAGCCTATTGCACACCTAGGCTATATGGTAGAGCCTACTCTTCTTAGCTGCAAACCTGTACAACATGTTACTGTACTGAATTAAAATTCTAAGACAATAGTAGATATTTGTGAATTTAGACCAATCTAAACATAGAAAAGGTATAGGAAAAATACGGTGTTAAGATAAAAAACAGTACACTTGTATAGGGCACTTACCGTGGGTGAGTCAGTGAGAGGTGAGTGAAGGTGAAGCCTAGGACATTACACCACTGTAGACTTTATAGACCCTGTACCCTTAGGCTACACTAGATTTATAACAATATTTTTTTCTTCAATGATAAATTAACTTTAGCTTATTATAACTTTTTAATTATATTTAACTTTTCAAGCTTCCTACTCTCTTGTAATGGCACTTAGCTTAAAACACACGTTGTACAGCTGCACAAAAATATTCTTTATATCCTCATTCTATAAGCATTTTTCTAGGTTTAATTAATTTTAAAAAAGTATAAAATTTACAACTCTTCCACGTTCCCATCTTCTGGAAGGTCTTCAGGGACAGTTACATGCATGGAGCTGCCATCACCTATGATAACAGTGCCTTCTCCTGGAATACCACTTGAAGGACCTGACTGAGGCTGTTTTACAGTTATCTTTAAAAAAAATAAGTGGGAGGAGTATACTCTAAAATAAAATGAAAAGTATAGTAAATATATGAACCAGTAAAATCACTTACTATCAAGTATTATGTACTGTGCATAATTGTATGCACTATACTTTTATATGACTGGCAGTGCGATGGATTTGCTTGCACCAGCATCATCACCACAAACATGAACAACATGTTTTACTGTAGTGTTGCAATGGCTACAGTGTCACTAGGCAATAGGAATTTTTCATTCTCATTATGTTCTTATTGGATCACTGTCATATGTGCAGTCTGTCATTCATCAAAACGTTGTGCAGGGGATGACTATAAACACACACACACACACACACACATACGTGCTTATATGTAAAAGTCTGAGACCTATCTTGCATATTGTAAATGCTCAGTAAGAAGTAGCAATATTAATTACTAGTGCAAGTTACCAAAGACGTACAAAATTTGAGTACTGCTCCACTCAAGGGTTCAAATCAGTAGTAAGTACTTGCGTTAGTAGTACACAAATGTCAGAAAACAATTACAGCTTTATAAAAGTATCAAGAATATGGAGATAAAGAACAAATAAAGGATGCTTTTAAAAAAGGTTTTACCTTTTAGGTATGACCCAAACATTATAGCTTTGCCCATTTTGTGATCTTAAACAAATTGCAGTCTTATAGTGAGTATATTTTTAGTCTAGCTCATTTGGCTTAACTTTGAGAATCATTCATGTTTGTGCCTGTGGTTATAGTTTGTTCATTTTTACTGCAGTTTAGTATTGTATTGTATGAATATGCTATAATATCCATTCTTAATTTTGTTAGATATTTCATATTCCTTATCCAATATTTTGTGTATATACTTATTTGTAGGTACTTGTGTATGTATATACACACACACATGCATATAATATAAATATGTGTATACACATATAAATCAACTTAGACATAATTTGCATATAAAATAGACTAATTTTCAGTATATACATGCTTATGTGACCACTATAGCAATTAAGATTTAGAACATTTCCATCACTCATCCCCACTTTTCCCAAAATTCTCTTGTGACCATTTGCAGTAAATTCCCAACTTCCTGAATCAGGCACCTGTAGATTTCACTATTAGTTTTGCCTATTTGGGAATTTTATATAAATGGAATCACACAGCAGGTCATCTTTCGTATCTGACATCTTTATTCAGTATGATGTTTTTGAGATGTGTCTGTGTTGTTGCATGTCAGATTGTTCTTATTGTTGAATACTGTTTCTTTGTATGAATCTCCAATTTGTTTATCCATTTGCCCATTGACGTATATTTGGGTGGTTATTCTTAAGGCATACTTGTATGCATGGCTGTTGAGTACAGACCTAGGAGTAGGATTGCTGTGTCGTGGGATTTGTCTATTTTCCATTTTTGTAGATAATGCAAAATGGTTCTTATAAACTAGTTGTATGAATTTGCATTACCATCAACAGTGTATGTGCATTCCCCTTGTTTCATACCCTCAACATTTGTGGTTTTTTTCTTTTTTTCTTTTTTTGGTTAGCCATATAGATACATGTGTAGTGTTATTTTATTGTGGTTTACACTTGCATTTTGTGATAACTAATGAGACTGAACACCTTATGCCCTTGTTTATTGACCTTTTGCTATGTTTGTATCTTTGGTGTGATGCCTTTTCAGATCTTTCACCTATTTTGGTTTTGGTTGTTTTAAATTGCATTTTTTGTGTGTTTCTTAAGTGTTATTTATTCTTAAGAGTTACTGATAAACTGCGGGTATAAACCTCTTGTACAATATATCTTCTGCCTCTGCATATTGTTTTGTTTTTGTGTTCCTTAATTGTGACTTTTTAATGAATAAGAGTTCTTCATTTTAATTTAGTCAAATTTGCCCATACATTCCTTTAGAGTTAAAACTTTTATGTCTTAGGACACATGAAAATCTTTTATTTTTATCTTCTAGCTGTATTGTTTGACCCATTATAGTGGGATTTATAATCTCTCTTGAATTGATTTCTGTGTATTGTCTGAGGTAGGAGTAAATTTTCGTTTGCTTCCATATAGATGTACAGGTGATCTAGTCTTTCAAAAGACCATACTTTCTTCATTGCTACAAATTGACCTCTTTGGCTTAAATGCATTTGGATCTCTGTGTTTTTTTTTTTTTTTTTTTTTTTTTTTTTTAATTATTTTAGTTTCAGGGTACATGTGCTGGGTTGTTATATAAGTAAACTTGTGTCACAGCTGCTAAGCCTAGTACCCAATAATTATTTTTTCTGATCCTCTCCTTCCTCTCACTTCCCCTCTTCTAGTAGGCCACAGTGTCTGTTGTTCCCTCTTTTGTGCGCATGTGTTCTCATCATTTAACTCTTACTTACAAGTGAGAACATGTGCTATTCGGTTTTCTGTTCCTGCATTGGTTGGCTAAGGAAAATGACCTCCAGCTCCATCCATGTAACTGGATCTCTTTAAGTGGGTTCTTAATTCTAGTTCAATAGCCTATTATCCTTTTTATCAGTAATATAGTGTTTTAATTACTACAGCTATATAATAAATCATGAAACCTGGTAGAGTATGTCTTCTCACTGTACTCTTTAAAAATGTGTCATTATTGGTCCTTTCTTTTTCACATGTATTTTAGAATCAGTTTGTTAAATCTCACATGCGTCCCTGCCTGTAACTCTTTTGATTAGGGTTGCGTTGACTCTACAGATTAATACAGGGGGTATTGTCATCTTTGCAGTATCTAATATTTCATATATTTTTAATTAGATTTTTTTTCTAATTTTCTTGGTAATGTTTTCTAATTGAGTTCTTGCAAATCTTTTGCTAGATTTAATTCTAGGTTTTGGTAGTTTCTTAATGCCCTTATACTATATGGCACCATTTTAATGTTTCATTTTGTTTACTGATATTTGGGGATGGAATTGATATTTATATGTCAACCCTATTAGTAAGTTTGCTAAAATCATTTTTATTTTTATTTTTGTATTTTGTATTTTATTTGTTTATTTATTTTTGAGATGTCTCACTCTGCTACCCAGGCTGGAGTGCAGTGGCGCTACCTTGGCTCACTGCGCCCTCCGCCTCCTGGGTTCAAGAGATTCTCCTGCCTCAGCCATCTGAGTAACTGGGATCACAGGCACGTGCCACCATGCTCAGCTAAGATTTGTATTTTTAGTAGAGATGAGGTTTATCCATGTTGGCCAGGCTGGTCTCAAACTCCTGGCCTCCGGTGATCTGCCCACCTCGGCTTCCCAAAGTGCTGGGATTAAGGTGTAAGCCACCATGCTCGGCTGCTGAATTCATTCTGAAACAACTCCTTTTGAGGTCGAAAATATATATAATAGATTATAATCCCTTAAAGCATGTAATTTGATGAGTTGTGAAAGATACATAAACCTATGAAATTTTTACCACGATCAAGAAACAGAGCAGTTCTGTTACTTCTAAGAGTTTCTTAGTTTCTTATACAGTCCATCCCTGTTTCACATGCTCATATAGAATAAGTTAGAATATGCAGTCCTGCACCACACAATGATGTTTTTGTCAGTGATGGACCACAGATATGCATTGGTCCTGTAAGAATATAATGGCTATCCCATATAACCTATGTGTGAAGTAGGCTGTACCATCTAGGTTTGTGTAAATACACTCCATGATGTTTGCAAATGATGAAATTGCCTAACAACTTTTTTCTCAGAATGTATCCCTGTCATTAAACCATGCATGACAGTATTTCTTATGTCTTCTTTTGCTCAGCCTGATGATTTTTCATATTTATTTAGATTATTAGTTTTTTTAGTAGTTTTTTTTTCTTTCAGCTGGGTGATAGTCTCTTGGATCCATACACCACTATTTGTTCATTACTTCTTGATGTCTATTTGGGTTTTTTCAAGTTTTTGATTATTGAAAATAAAGCTGCTGTGACCATTTGTATACAGGTCTTTCTCTGAACATCTGTTTTCAATATTTTTGGTAGGATTGGAATAGCTGGGCTTTGAAGTTTGGTGAATGTTTATTTTTGTAAGAAAATACAAGCAATTTTCCAAAATGGATGCACCCTTTTACATTCCTGCCAGCAGTATTTATTTATTTATTTTCTGCCAGCAGTATTTAAATGTTCTGATTATTCCACATATTCTCCAACACTTGATATTGACAGGCTATAGTTTAGCTATTCTAATGTGTATGTGGTGTTATCACACATTCATATATTTTGTGATACAACTATTTACATTTTTCCATTTTGTTTATTTTATTTATTTTCTGAGACAGAGTCTCACTCTGTTGCCCAGCCTGGAGTGCAGTGATGCAGTCATGACTCACTGCAACCTCAACCTCCTGGGCTGAAGTAATCGTCCCACCTTAGCCTCCCAAGTATCTGGTACTACAGGCATGCACCACCACACCCAGCTGATTTTCGTTTTTTTTTTTTTTTTTTTTTTTGTAGAGATGGGGTTTCATTATGTTGCCCAAGAAGCTGGTTTCAAACTCCTGAGCTCAAGAAATCTGCCCACCTTGGCCTCCCAAAATGTTGTAACAGGCATGAACCACTATGCTCAAGCTTTAAAAATGGCATTTATTATTACTTATTTTTGTAGAGACAGAGTCTCTCCATATTGCTCATGCTGTTCTTTTTGTTCTTGTATGTGTGCTTTGTTTTTATTTTTTTGAGACAAAGTCTTGCTTTGTTGCCCTGGCTGGAGTGCAGTGGCACAATCATGGGTCACTGCAGGGCTTCACCTCCTGGGCTCAAGCTGTCCTCCCACCTCAGCCTACTGAGTTGCTAGGACCAGAGGTGATCACCACCATGGCAGGTTAACCCATTTTAAAATCGAGTTGTATTTCTTATTACTGTATTGTAAGGGTCCTTTTTTTTGGTTTGGGCAAATCACTTGTCACTAGTGTGTGACATTATAAATTTTAAATTTTCATAAAGACTACATTTCAATGTTTGTTAGGGTTTTAGTTTTTTATTCTATTTAAGGAATCTTTGCCTACTCAGATGTTACAATGATTTTTCTCTCATATTTTTCAGAATTTCTAGAGTTGTAGCATTAAACATTTAAGTCCCAACTCTACTTTGAGTTAATTTTTGTGCATCATGTGAAGTAAAATTTGACATTTAGTTCTTTTAATCATTGAGATATCCAGTTCCAGCAACATTTGTTGAAAGGGCTATTCTTTTTCCACTGCATTTCTTCGGAACTTTTTTCTTAAGTCAATGGACCAGAGATGTGTGGGACTGTATATGTGGACTTTCTATTCAATTCCATTGATTTATATGTCTGTACTTTCAGCAATGGCACAATGATTATTAGCTTTCTGTAGTTTTAGATTAAATATTGAAATTGTATAGTATAAATCTGCCAGTTTTGTTCTTCTTTTTCATTTTTCCTTTTTTTAGATGGAAAAGAGAACTCTGTTATATTGTAGAAGGCCTTCATCACCCTCTGCTTCTCCGATGTTTACCTCTGCCATTGCTGTTATCATGTTGTATTCTAAATAATTACCCGTGATACCTTCCTCCCGAGACTGTAGAATCTTTGAAAGAAGATCTTGTGTGTATTTTCATATTGTGTCTACAGAGCCAGGCATGTTTTTGACTATTATAAAGCCAAAGACAAAAAGCTACACAAATACTGACATCTAGTTAGTAAATCTCTTTCTTTCAGAGATATGACTAGCAGTTTTGAAATTACTTTATGTGCATACTAGCATTGGACAAATATGTTTACTTACTTTTGGGAATTATAGATGTGAGTAGCAAACACTGGTAAAAAATTTCCTTTGCAAAGAAAATCTCTTTCTTTAAAAGTCTAAATAGAAAAATACATTGTGGAAGTTGGCCATTCATCTTTTTTCAAGTCAGAATTAATTTCTGAATATTGTTTTTTTCTACCCAAAAGAATGTATATCTCTCTAATAAATCCTTCACTTAAATATAAATCATAAATATTTTCTCATAATATTTTCTAATAATTTTAATTGTACTCTTAAATATCTTAAATATTTTCACTCATAAATATTTTCTTCTTTGCTTTTTAAGCTATTTTCGTGAAAGAAGAAATGTTGCTACCTCAACTGATAAATCTGTGGCATGGCAAAGTGAGTCTATGTGTTTAATTTCTCCTTAAATTAGAGCTCATTTGATAGTCTTAACTGTGTTAAAATCATGATTGAGAAGGCAGCCCACCTGTGGTATAGGGAACACTGGAAATAACTATCTGCCAGCGTTCATAGTACCTCAGACACTTTTAAAGGGGACTGAATAAAAGGCAATAAAATACACTCTGACTCCTAGAAATTTGTACATGCTAATGTAAAAAGTTTTCTTTTTATGCAAGCTTCATTTATCATTAGCCACAGTTGCAGGCATTTAACTAAATTAAATGGTTTCTGGCAGTCTGAGCTACAGAACAAAGATATATGTATGGAAAGTGATTTTGCCATGGTAACTGGAAAGGGCTGTCATTGTTGCTCTGGCAAATTGAACAGTGACAGAGGCTTTTCTTTCATTTTGAAAATTCTGATTATACAAGTTTGGGAACATTCTTTTTGACAATAAGATGTCAAACACTTGGGTACTGAATCTTTAAGAGAAATTTTTGCCATAGTAGAAACGCAAATATTGAGAATTCTTTTTTTTAGATTAGTATAATTCAAGGATGGTGGAACTTCTCTTCAAATAATTTATTTACAGATGCGTTAGTAGCGATGGCATTAGAGGAATTATTTTAAATGCCTTCTGGGATTTTAAGTAATATTTAGCTATTATGTTGGTGACCTTTTTATAACTATTTATTGTAAGTTATAGAACTAAGCTTAATTTTCTGCCGTTTAGAGTATTTCCTTATTTAGGAGTTATCATTATAAATGGCACCATGACAATTTCTTTTGTATATGGACAATGTATTTGGTTATATTAATGTGGATCCTAGAGGTTGGCAAGGACATACATGGCAGGTTGCAATTTAAGGAGCAGTGAGTTATGTTTGTGAAGCAAATGGTGGATACCATGAGTGTTATCAAGACAATGAGGAGAATTGATTTGGGGATAAGAATTAGCATAATTTGGACTCTTACAGAATAAAGCTTGTGTTGTGATAATGCCATAAAAAACTCATGCTTTTAATCTTTTTTAAAAAACAGTATTTCACATTATTCACGTCTATCCATTCTCATCCTATAATTCCCCTAAAAGATTCAAATGAGGAGAATTCATCTTCCATCTTTCCTTATGGAGAGACCTTTCTCTTCCAGAGACTAGAAAATTCCAAGGTTAGTCCCATACATTTTAATTGTTTTCCATAATCAGTTATTTGCTTTTCTGCCTATTTGTACCTCTTCATTTTTCTCCAAGCTATTTGAAGAATGGCATTATGTTGAAGAGTGAAATTTCCAGTCAGCAAAATTTTTGTTCAGTAAAATTATGGTAAAATCTGTATCTTTCAATATACATTATAGAAACACACTTTTATTTTGACTTCGGGAATCCAGGATAGTGAGTTTTAAAAGTTTGCCACCAGATTGGGTTAATTAAACAAAAGACAAACTCTATAAAATTTAAACACTCTCTAGATTTTTGCTTTGCCTTGTAGCCAAGTGCAGGCTTCCGAAGTGCATAGACTTCCAATTATGTATATATTTTAATTATTTAGCTTATCACTCATTCTTTTCTATTACTTGTGCTCTTTTGCTATGTTTTTCCTTGGTCTTGATAAAAGAGAAGTTGGAAGACAAAAATGAATTAAGTAAAAGTACATAAATTTTATTTTTGGTTAGCATCTTCTTTTGTTCTTGAACTGATGAGTTAACGATTTGAATAAAATAGTGAAAAAAACATCAAAAGTCTGTTTAATGTAGACTTTTTTTCCTGAAAATTGATCTAAGTAATTAGACTTATTTAGTTAAACTCAGATATTATGGATTTTTGTAGAATATTGCTACACAAACAAACAAATCCCCTAACCAAAAAGCAAAACAGTATGTTTTTTGTTTGTTTGCTTTTTTAATAGAAGCGATCTATAAAGAATGAATTTTTGACCCAGGAAGAAGCACTCAAAGGGGAAGCAACTACTGCGACGAACTCTTTTATCATCAAATCAAGGTATGAGACCATGATTGATGATGATTAACTATTTAGAATAAACTATTATACAATGTTGACTTTTCATTCATAGTATAATATTGTGTGTCAGAGAAAATAGTTTATGTTGACAAGTTCAAATTTTTCCTCTCTAAATGTAAGCATAACAGCACCCATTTTATTGATTGAATTATGCTCTGTAAATCAAGTAAATAGTTGCATTCTGTGGCAGATTATTTTTGTGTTTTTCTAATGGAAACCACACCCCTGCCCCAAAGCAATACAGGTGACTGTGATTGCACATTAAAGATGAGAGGTTATGTTAATAAAAAGGAGCAAAGGGCAGTACAGAACATCACTATGCAAGCTGCAGACTTACAAGTGTAATATATTATTTTTATTGGAGTTTCAGCACTGGCAAGAAGCATGGCAATTATCCAGTTATTTGGATCACACACGAAGTTAGAATTTGTATGCAGCAACTTCAATTTTGTTTTTCTCTCAACTTTATTGGAACTTGGCATACTGGATCAGTACCTGATATTTCATTTTCTTTTTCTTAATTTTTAATTTTTGAGATTACATAGTAGATGTATATATTTCTGGGGTACATAACATATTTTGATACAAGCATAATAATCACATCATGGAAAATGGAATATTCATCCCCCAAAGCATTTCTCTTTTGTATTGCCAACAGTTTAATGAAACTCTTTTAGCGAGACATTCATTTTATTTTTGTCTTTCATTTTCTAAGGCTAACATTGTTATAGGTTTCCCTCAGTTAAAACTAAATAATTAAACAGCTTCAGTAAACATTTGACATAATCTAATATAATGCAAAATATGAACGTACCAGGCTAAATTATTCTTAAGGCAGTAATCGTTTTTAGAATGCTATATCCAGACAGATGTAATTTGAGCCCAGTCATGTCTGTTTCATTGATTAGCAAAAAATGTCCTGTGTCATGAATGAATGAGTTGATCTATTATGTCATTCTTTGAATCTGTAGAAATATGCCTAGCTATTATTAATGCATTCCAGTAAATATTTTGCATTACATAACTTTTACTTCCTGGATGTACACTGACCCTTTATTGTTGTCTAGCTAGTAGTGTGCTGCAATATTTTTCCTCATCAGCATTGCAAAATAATACTGATGCTCTCAGCAGTCAGGCGTACTCTCTGTTTTATTGCCTTATGGTGAAACATGGGGTCCTTGGAGTTGATTAGAGGATAGTAGAGAGTGATAAACAAGTGGGAAATAAGATCTCCATATAGATGAGTTAATGGTCCATGATGTTGCCCAGAGAGATTGGGCTGGCCACTTAGTTGTGCTATTAAAGATGTTTAAATTGGGATGTGAAGAATATACCCAGTCTCCATCCTTAGCACCTGCACCTAACTGTCCAAAATAAAAGGGATAAGATTAAATTATACCTAAGAAAAAACTTGTAGTAGTATTCACATATGTCATAGGTTACTGAAAGAATTTTACTTAGTTTTTCTGGAAGAGTTAAAAAAATTTTCAATAGGGTTAATTGGAACTCTAGGATTTTCCTGGCCTTATGTTTCTGTTATTGGTTATTTATAAATTTTCAAAATGTCACTGATGTCTTAAATCACATATAGCACTTTGAAATGTTTACATCATTTTTCCATTTAGCATATATGATAACAGAAAGGAGAAAATAAGTGAGGACAAGGTGGAAGATATTTGGATACCTCGAGAGGACAAAAACAATTTTTTGATAGACACTGCTTCTGAATCAGAATACTCAACAGTAGAAGAATGCTTTCAGAGTTTAAGAAGAAAAAATTCAAAGGCATCTAAATCTAGGACTCAAAAAGCATTGACTTTGGACTCCGTTAATAGGCACAGTTATCCATTAAGCTCAACAAGTGGAAATGCTGATTCATCAGCTGTTTCTTCACAGGCAATATCTCCCTATGCCTGCTTTTATGGAGCATCTGTAAAGAAGGTTAAATCGGGATGGCTGGATAAACTGTCTCCTCAAGGGTATGTACGTATTCATTTATTTCATAAGTGGCATATTTTTAAAATGTGAAGTTTATTCAATTCTAAACCTCCTGGGTTACTGTTCCCCCACTCCACCTCCACACACACACACATACACAGAGATGCCATTTTTAGGGACTTTCAGCACGCTTTTGCCAGTGCTATTCTTTAGACATAAGGAGAGAGATGTGCAATGCAATGCTGCATTAAGGTCCAGAATCGCAAATTAAAATAGAAAGTTATGACTTCACATCTAATTTCTTAATGTTACCTTCTAAGTTCGCATCAAAATGCGCTAATCTGTGTCCCAGTATGTAACAAAGAAAAACAAGACAGACTGAGTTAGTATTACTCAGCCCACACTGTTTGGCTTTTGCTCATATCATAACAGTGTTCTGTTTGAGAATACAAGGCTTATTGTAGTTAGGGAAAAGTACATCTTTGTTAGGTTTAGGTCTTCACTGTTATTGATATATTGTTTTAATTTTTGTATGTTACAAAGAAGGTCAGAGTTCCGTGAATATTACACTTTTCAATGGATTTATCAACAGATGTTTACAAAGAAACTTTTGTCCCTTAAGCATTTTACGGTACTGAGAAGTCTTTGGGGAAGGATTATATTTAATTAGAATTGTTTTCTAGCATCCTGATTTTTAGATGTCTTTTTGAAATATTTACTTGAAATGTTTTTCTTGAATTATTAAATGATTTTGAGATTAAAGCTTTCATGTATCAGTAGCTAATGTGGTGAGTCCCTACAGTGTGCTGTTTTTCTCTCCTATTCTCCTGAAATGTGTGTCATTTCTAGAAAGGATTGGTTTGATCTAAAATAATTTTAATTGAAAAAAAATCTGCCAGAAGCGGCATCAGATGACTAGTAGAAGCAGGAATTACATTTCAAAAGATAGCAAAACACCCCAAAATTATATGGTTAGTAATTATATGTTAGTACCTTATATATTTTCATCCTTTAGGAAATTTGATTTTGAATAAGCCAAAGCAGAGTACTTCTTACTGTCAGCTATGTGTGTCACTTCTTTCTGGTTACATTATGATGACAAAACCCTCTGCTTTTTCTTTTTAGTCCTAAGTGTTATTGGTAAGTGCATATTCAGATGTCGAACGTGTGGATCACTGCTCAGGTCTGAACACTAGTGGAATGAATCAGTGAACTTGAATATTCTTGAATTCATTTCTGTAAAATCTAAGTATTTAGGGAGGTCCAAGTGCTCTCTTAAAGTATCACTGGAAGAAGAAACAGACTTTGAGTACAAAGCCCCCAGCAGCTGTGGTTTCCTGTGTGTCCCGGGTGAGATCTCGCCCTTTACAGGGTTGGTCTGTTTATGCTCCAGGCACATTGAGAAAGTTTCACCATTGCTGGCCACCTCTGGGACAGTTAGGATATCTTCTGTCTCTCTTTCTCAGAACTTTGACTTTCCATTCTTTCTATTCTGAACCTGCCTAAGGTTAGATGCTGTAAGTTTTCTGGATTTATATTTTTCTATTTTGGGGGAAATAATTGCATTTTCTGTCCTAAAGCTCACCCCTGCGCCCCCCCCCATCCAAAATACCAGGATAAATGAATATAAGAAAATAAACCAAGGAGCTTGATACATCAACAAGAAATTTTGAAACTCTTCTACATGATTACATTGCTATGACTTGAAAGAAACATGTGTAGCTGGCCAAAACGCATGCATTCATTAAATCAGAAGTAGAATCCAGAATTTTTCCTTTCCTAATTAGACTCTGTAGGCTATTGTGAGGGTTTAAGATGTTCATTAAAGTAAACAAAGTGATGCCTACCCCTTCCTTATGCAGTGGTTGCTAAGCTTTGTTTAACTCATGGCTGCATGTCTCTTTGATGCAGACAGCACTGATTGAGATGGGATTCCGAACTCCATATAGCAGGTGTCAACAAACTTTTTCCATAAAGGGTCAGGTATTAAATAGTTTAAGCTTTATAGTCAAATGGTCTCTGTTGCAACTATTTAACTCAGCAGTTATAGCATAAAAGCAGATGTAGCCAATGAATGAGGCTGTGGTCCAGTAAAATACAGAAGCAATAAAAAGCAGAGGTCCTCCTTAGAAGCCTCTGCATTTGTTATTTCTTTCTGCCCGAAATGCTCTTCCCCCAAGAGTAACATGGCTTGAACTTCTCTCAAGTTCATGCTATAATGTCTCCTTTACATTTAAGCCCTGGCCACCAAATTTAATACTACAACTGTTGCTCTCCCCTGCCAGCCCACCACTCCCTTAATTACTTTCTTCTACAGGGCTTACAGGCCAGATGATTTATTTATTTCATACAAGCTCCGTGGGGACAGGCATGTGCATTGCTTTTCTTGTGCTATGATAGCCTTAGCAGAATACTGCCTAGCTCGTGGTAGATGCTTAGTATTTGTTGTAGAATGAATCTGTGAAAAACCTAGCATTAGACATATTTTCTTTTAATTTTTCTAAAACAGCAATTTATAAGAACTTTGTAATATAAGCTACTGAACTCAACAACATATTTGTGGCTGAAAATCTCCAAGAACCATTGATAATGCTGTTATACATTAACAGGGTAGTGGACTCTTGGTGTTTTTTATTTTTTATTTTTCATAATTGTTTCCCCCTTAAAGACATGCACGTAAATTATCAAAATGCAATTGTCAAAATACAATTTAAAAACTAACAGATACATTCTAGTTTATACTTTTTCAAATAGTGTATGCAACTGTCTTTTGTTTAATGAATGTCATTAAACAAAATAATCGCATTCACAATCTGAACTTATTTCACGTGGTTATCTATTTACCTTTGAAATGAAAATGCCAATTCTGAATCAATGCCTAATGTGTGAACATTGCTCAATATATGGTTAAGAATATAATTGTATGACACCATACAACAAAAGAAATACTGAAACATTTCCAGGTTAGTATATGAAAAGTTGTTTAAATATTTGAATGACCTAAATATAATATCCCTAAAATTAGTGGTTTAAAAACTGTATGAAAGGAATAATAAAATGTGGAATTTTGGGGGCTGTATTTTGAACAGGTCAAAGCAGATAAAAAGCTTAATAAGTGATACTTGCTTTTAAAAACCTCTCACTGGTTTTGAGGATTAAAATAAATCATCTTCTTCACTTTTTCTCAGCTGTAAATAATAAGCTTTTCAGCAGATTTGTATAGATGCAAATATGAAAGACTGGATCTAATTTATTCCAGCATTTCCCAAATATGCATCTCAGAAGAGAAATGTTTGAAGCTGTTGTAAAGAAAAGAGAACATGGTTGGATGTGCTGTGCCTCTTCTAGGAGATGCATAAATTAACATCTCCAAGAATATATGCAAAAGGAAATCCTTTTGAATTTTTACAATACTATTTTCTAAAGATGTTTCTGTGTTCAGCATAACACACAGAGCATCTTTATAAAAACTGCTGTGTGTATTAAAGAATTTCTATTTTACTTGAAATGTTTTAGGACTTTATTTCTTACTTGGGGAAATTCCTCTTTTTTAAAATTTAACTTTTTTTTTGGCCATGAGGAGTACTGATGTGGCAGTGTGAGCCTGAGACAGCTAAAGTTGATCATGTGAGGTTAAGTCAGCACTTGGAGATGGTGAAGGACACAGATGAGCAAGATGTGTTCCTGATCTTGTTGTAGCTTCCATTTAGGGCAGAAAAGAAATGTATATGTGAATAGCAATAAAACCCAAAGACAAAAGTATAATTGGTACGTACAAAGTCCTGAGATTACCAAGGGTTGAGAAAGCATTTCTTCAAAGACCTTCCAGGAAGGAGAGGGTAGCAGTTGAATTGCCCTTTGGAAAATGGATAAGATTTTAACTGGCATTTTTAGTAAAATGCTTTCCTGTCTAGAGGGAAAGGCAATGATAGTGGTGATATCTAGATGTACTTGAGGGTTGAGATAGTGAGCAGGTGGAGGTTGGAGTTATTTTATTGAAGATGGACAGTTGGGTTCTAGGACCAGGAGAGAGAAACTGTCAGTGAAAAGCATGTCCAGAGAACAGATAACTAGGGAAAGTGAAAAAGCCAATGATCAAATACCAAGAAAAGGTTAGATCTCAGACAGTGACTGGGAGTCAGAGCTCCCACAAGCCAATAGCCCAAGACCTGGGAGGAATTCAGAGCTTATACTGTTTGTGCCTTTGTCGGTTTCCATGTCATCATCCAATCTCCAAGGTTCCTTTATTGGAAGAATTCCCCACCTGGCTACACAAGTGTTTGAGTGTCTTGGGTCTCTTGGTATACTTTCTTGGGGCTGCAGTGAAAGACAGGTGTAGCAGAAAGTTGGCAAGTCCATGTTTGACTAGGGTGTTACATATCAGTCACCTTGTTGAACTTAAAAGTGAATCCGAAATCCTTGATAAAAAGTATGTTTTCTTTTTTAATCTGAAAATTAGATGGCCGTTTCTCAAAGCACTTGCTACTGGTAAACATTGTGCCAAGGAAATAAAAAGCTTTAATATTGTTGCAGTTTGAGGAGGAAAAAAGTTAGTTTCAGTCTCCATAATATTACCTGGTTAATTCCTTTCAGCCATCTTAGCTGCAGAGAAATGAATAGGGTTTGGAATCAGAGAGACATCATTCATTTGCTATGTGACTCAATTTCTTGGAACCTCCATTTTTCACATAAATGCATGAGGTCAAGACTACCTCCGTGAAATCATTTGGAAAAGTAGGTAACTTTGGGCCTCACTCTTAACTGATGCTCAATAAACCTCGATTTTCTTTTTCTTTCAGAACACCATTTTATTGCAGAGGACTTTAAATAATATTACTATGAGTCCCAGTCAGTTCATACTTTGATAAGTACAAGGTAAAGAGATCATGTGTTCACACTGAACTTTCAGAATTCAATGTTTGATTGTTATAAAAGCACATAGTTTATGTGTCAGAAAGTAGTACATGGCTTATTTAAATAAAAGGACATGGATGCAGCTGGAAACCATCATTCTCAGCAAACTATCACAAGAACAGAAAACCAAATACTGCATGTTCTCACTCATAGGTAGGAATTGAACAATGAGATCACTTGAATACAGGAAGGGGAACATCACACACCGGGTCCTATTGTGGGGCAGGGGGAAGGGATAGCATTAGGAGATATACCTAATGTAAATGACGAGTTAATGGGTGCAGCACACCAACATGGCACATGTATACATATGTAACAAACCTGCATGTTGTGCACATGTACCCTAGAACTTAAAGTATAATAAAAAAAAATTCAGTTTTAAGTAGGTATTTCCAGAATATATTAGTACTTTGATATTTTAAACTCTGTGACCCGGGGTATGATACTAAACATATTTCTATCGAACTATTAATAGTCCATTTGTCAGTTTCTGATAGTGACATAACGGAGAGGTTGTTTGAAGGGATATAGTGAAATGTACTGGTAAGAACATTATTACATATGTATTAATGGAGCAATAAAGGAAAGGCGTTATAATAAAAAAAAAAAGTGACATTTCCTCCCTCCAACCTCTTCATAAGGGGCAGCCCCTTTCAACTCTTTTATAGTTACTTTTAGCATTTGTTCTGTATGTCTTATTATTTTTATACTTTTTTTTTAACTGTTCAGTGTTAGGGATTAGCTGTTGATGTACCACCATGGAAGATCATATTTATTCATTTTAACCACTGTTTCCTCTTTCCCTTCTAGATACAATTCCTATTATCCTTTTAAAATAGTTACATAAGATATTTAGATATCTGTAACTTTGTTTTATATTATAACTGTAAAGGCTACTCATTTTTGAGCAATGTAGCATAGTATGCTTAATTTTTTTCATTGACAATGTTTAATTTTTGTTGAATTAATGATTGTTGATTTTTTCTTTTGCTTACTTTTTTTTTTTTTTTTTTTTTTTTTTTTGAGACTGAGTCTCACTGTGTTGCCCAGGCTAGAGTAAAGTGGCGTGATCTTGGCTCACTGCAACCTTCACCTGTCGGGTTCAAGCAATTCTCTGCCACAGTCTTCCAAGTAGCTGGGATTACAGGCACCCACCACCATGCCTGGCTAATTTTTGTATTTTTAGTAGAGACAGGGTTTCACCATCTTGGCCAGGTTGGTCTTGAACTCCTGACCTTGTGATCTACCCTCCTCGGCCTCCCATAGTGCTGGTATTACAGGCGTGAGCCACCGTGTCTGGCCTGTTTGCTTTATTTTTAATATGTGTATTCCTTCATCTGAAAATTTTTCTCAAAATATGAATCTCTGAAGTAACCAAAATAAATATACCTATCAATTTCATCATCCGACTGCCCGCTAAGAAAACTTTAGTTTGGGCTGGTTGTTCCCCAGGCTGAGTGCACACTAGCATCTTGGAATTCCCTTGTATCATCTTTGGGATTCTCTATTCCTCTCTCTAGTGTTTTTGTCTTTCCATCTTTTCTTTAGATAAAGTACAACTCTTTGAAGCTTCCTGAGAAAAGATGGATAGGGAGTCAATGTTTTCAGACCTTCCATGCTTGAAAATGTCTTTTTCTCCCCCCTAAACATTGTTATTGTTGATTTATTATGTTTTAGAAATCTTAACTGGAAAGAATACTTCTCCAGATCAGTAATTTATATTCGAGATTCCTAGTAATCTAGAGGTAGTATTGAGAAATCTCATTATTGATTCTTTATACGTAGCCTATTTATCAGTTCTTGGAGATTTTCTTGTTTATTCTTCAATAACTTTTTTTTTCTTTCTAGAATTCCTGGTAGTTTGGTGTTGGACCTCTTGCCCTGAAACCCTGATAAATATCTAGCTTTTCAATTTTCCCTTTCCACTTACTAGGAAGTTTCTTCAGTTGTGTTTCCTAACCCAGTTTTTGTTTTGTTGTTATAGTGTAATTAACACACAAAACATTTTCTTTTGACTGTTCTTTTCATGGCATAGTGTTACTTTTTCACAAATAAATCCTTTTACTCCTCTGAAGATATTAATACTTTTTTTTTTGAAGCTTTCCTATAGAGTCTATTTCTTTTAACTTTTTGGAGGGGTGGTTTTGTCTCTATCTTTTACCTAAAAGTGGTATTTTTCTCAAATGTCATGTTAATCTTGAGCTGTCACTTTAGAGTGAAATATTGCAAAACTGATTAGAAGCACTGTAGGCTCTGATGGTCCTTGCTATTTGTTTCTTGTAAGACGATCATGGTAGGTTTTTTAGTAATATGTTTACATACAGAAGCCTCACGCTAGTATCTTTTAAATGAATCTTCTTCCTGAGCATTATAGGCCTGGTAACCAGTTTTTTTTTTTTTTTTTTTTTTTTTTTTGGAGACGGAGTGTTGCCCTGTCACCCAGGATGGAGTGCAGTGGCATGATCTTGACTCACTGCAACCTCCGCCTCCCAGGTTCAAGTAATTCTTCTGCCTCAGCCTCCCAGGTGGCTGGGATTACAGACACACACCACCATGCCCGGCTAATTTTTGTATTTTTAGTAGCGATGGGGTTTCTCCCTGTTGCTCAGGCTGATCTTCATCTCCTGACCTCAGGTGACCTACCCACCTCGGCCTCCCAAAATGCTGGGATGACAGTGTGAGCCACTGCACCCGGCCTGGTAACCAGTTTTTGGTTGGCTCATGAGGGAAAGTGGACTTTGAGTATTGGTAGTTATGATGTAGACTTTTATTTGATTCCTCTACTTTAGTATAGCTATGCCTGAGTCTCCTAGCCCCAAAACCTCCTGTTTTATTCTGTCCATTGAATAAAACTACACTATTATGTTGAGTGAAGGCAGAGAGACAGTTTACCAACAGTGCAAAGTGGGGGAGAAGGATTCTGTGATGTTGGAGGGCAATCCACATCTTAAACTGCCTTTCAACTTATCCATTATTAGCGCCTCACCCTCACTTTCATAGTCACTTCCAGAATTACTTGGTACCTCTATTTCCTGAGATTTTCAGAGGTAATGCAAGAGTAAATGTGTTTTCCTCTTAATTCAATCTAATGCTGACTTAGCAATCAGTTTTTATCTCTCCTTCTGTTTCCAGATTTCTAGCTATTGTTACTGTCCTCGACTTCTCTAGTCAGTGTTGGTTTGCAGGCATTTATTTATTTTTATTCATTTCTTAATCCTTTGATGTCTTTTAGTGAGGTCTGGGGAGGAGTAGAAGTAAATGCAAGCTTTTAACTGATATTTTTAACTGGAAACTGGTTCATGATGTATTTTGTATGATATGACTCCATAAAATGAAGAAGTGTGAATCTTTTAACGTAGCTTTTTATACACCATTTTATGAAAGCACTAAGCTCTTTGTAGATATGTTTAAAATTAGTAGTTGCACACTAAAATTCAGGCTTTATCATTGACTTCCAAGAATCTTTTTAGCCCCTGGAATTTTATGTTGAGTACCTTTTTTTTTTTTTTTTCTTCTCATTTTAAGATGTAGATATAGCAGAGATGGAAGCTGAGATTGAAGATACTCTTTTTTTGTTTTATTTTCATTTTTTGGCCCCAGCTCATTTGGTTCATATAATCTTGGAAATTGTTATTTCGGTTTGCTTAAAAGTGAGAAAATGCTCTTTAGAATAGAGAAGTGCTGGCATTTTATAGAAATATTTTAGTAATTCCTTGCAAGTTACTCTCTCTAAAATCCTTTGTTACTGCATCACTTAAAAGTCTTCTGCTTCTTAAAAGAGTAATTTGATCAACAGATAATTAGCTGAATAAAAATGAGTAATTAGATAAATAAAAATATATACTTATAGAGATGGTAGTCCTAGAAAATATTGGATCTCGTTAGGGTTAGAGGAGGGAATAACATAAAATATGCTGTGATTCTTTAGGGCTGTATAAACAAGGCAGATGAATCTGGAACAGCATGGTGATGGTATTTTTTCCTTTGAGATTGTTTAGAATACTTGAGAAGTATGTTTTCCATTACCTTAAATGGCATGATTAATAAAAGCCATACATTTGACTTAATGTCTTTGATGTTCTTTCCAATTGTGTGATTTTTAAAGGTGACAATTTGGTAGCCTGTCTCACCTTAGATTGGTATCATTGGTTAGTTAGCATGCTTGTTAGGTACTAGGATTTGTTTTTTAAGCACAAAGATGTAATATTAAAAAAAGAAAAAATACTCTGCTGGCACTTAGGAATGAAATTAAACAGGAGTGCCTCTGTGTGAGTACTTCATAAATAGAGATTTAATTGTGTGTGTATACAGTGTTGTTAAAAAATAATTTTTAAGAAACACATTTTGAGACAACAAAAACTGATACCAGATGGTGAAGCTGTTTTCATGAAAGCAGTTGAAACTTTACACCACCTGCCCTACCAGAGCTCAAGGGAAGAGTTTATAGAAATCTGTTCAATAATACTGCGCAAGCCTTATAAATTATTTGAAAAAAGCTTCTTAAAGAAATGTTTCCCTTCAGAACCCTAAAAACAAAATAAGATAAAACTCAGGCTAATGTGTTTCATGTCTGCTTTACCTTTTTTCCTGAAGGAATTCTGAAGCACTTTGCAAGATTGAAGTTACATATAAAATGTAGAGGTCAAATGTTATTACTACCTAAAGGGATGTCCTGGGTACTTTGCTATAAAATGTACTAATGTCCGTTTTGTGTACCAGTTAAGAGCAGTCATTGGGAAGACACTCCCAGATATGTTCTTTATTAGTTGTATGACTTGGACAAATTATTTAACCAACCACTGCCTCTGTGCCTTCATCTCTAAAATGGATGTAATAGTGTTACCTGTCTCACATAGTTGTCTGGAGGATGAGTTAATATTTGTATGTGGCTCTACACAATGCCTGGAACAAATGACTATGTGTTTGCTATTTTTATTACCAAGTGTAGTAACAAATAACTTCTCTATTGACTGCAACTTTAAATCTATTTTCTGTGCAATAATGCATCATTATTTCAGATCTAATTTGTATTGTGTGGTAGCCGGAACATAAGCTAAGATGGCATTGTCGTGTATACATTATCTTTTTCTGTTTTTAAAATTTATGAAGCAAATTAAGCTAGTAATTGAAATTAACTTTCGAAGTACTTTAGCAAATTCTTATAGCGTATATATTAATTATATGTCATTACAATGAAATTAATTGCTGGATAGTGAATATATGTTTAGGAACATATGAGAGGAGTACTGAAGTTTTGCACAGAAAAGATAATTCTTAAACATTTAGAAATCATCGATATTTATTAATTTAATTTTACATTGGCAGTTAGAAGCACAGAACTTCTCAAGATTTTCATTTCATTATTTAGTTGAAATTTTGATTAATTTGTAAGGTTTACCAATATGAATTAATCTAAGTTTCCATTTGCTAGAAAAGGGAAGGCCGGGTGCGGTGGCTCACACCTGTAATCCCAGCACTTTGGGAGGCCGAGACAGGCGGATCACCTGAAGTCAGGAGTTCGAGACCATCCTGACCAACATGGAGAACTCCGTCTCTACTAAAAATACAAAATTAGCCGGGAGTGGTGGCACATGCCTGTAATGCCAGCTACTCAGGAGGCTGAGGCAGGAGAATGACATGAACCTAGGAGGCAGAGGTTGTGGTGAGCCCAAATCGCACCGTTGAACTCCAGCCTGGGCAACAAGAGCAAAATTCTGTCTCAAAAAAAAAAAAGAAAGAAAGAAAGAAATAGGAATAGTGCTGAGAAAAGATCTAAGTGTGAAGTTTTATCTTTAGCTAATTATTAGAATTCAGTATTGAAGTTCACGTGTGGAAAACAGCTAATTGAATGTTGATAGTTTTAATGAGGAAAATAGTTTATTCAGTATTTATATGAATTTAGTTTTAAAAATGAATTGGTTATTTTACATTTTTAAATAGGAAAGTATCAAATGCACACATTTTAAATAACCATATTTAAATTTTTCTGTTTCCAGCTTTATTGAGATATGATTATCAAATATCTTATATGTTTAAGGTATACAGTGTGATGATTTGATATCCCTATGTATTGTGAAATGGTTAACACAAGCTAATGACATAACTGTCACCTAACAGAGTTTTGTGTGTGTGTGTGTGTGGTAAGAACACTTAAGATGTACAGTCTTAGCAAATTTCAGGTGTACAATATGTTATTATTAGCTATAGTCACCATGCTATATATTACATCTCCAGAATTTATTCTTCTAACTGAAAGTTTGTAACCTTTATGTGGGATCTATGTATAGGTGGAATCTAAAAAAAAAAAAAAAACTCATAGAAATAGAGTAGAATGGTGATTAATAGGAACTGAGAGGTGGGGTTAATGGTGAGATGTTGGTTAAAAAGTTTTTAATTCAGCCAGGCATGGTTGCCCATGCCTGTAATCCCAGCACTTTGGGAGGCCCAGGCGGGCGGATCATGAGGTCAAGAGTTCCAGACCAATAATATATGCCTGTCCAATATGGTGAAACCCTGTGTCTACTAAAAATGCAAAAATTAGCCGGGCGTGGTGGTGTGTGCCTGTAGTCCCAGCTACTTGGGAGGCTGAGGCAGAAAAATCACTTGAAGAAGAATCACTGGGAGGTGGAGGTTGCAGTGTGCAGAGATTGTGCCACTGCACTCCATCCTGGGGGACAGAGTGAGACTCCATCTCAAAAATGTTTTTTTAATTCCAAAATGTATTTTGAAATTACATGGAAATTAATGGTGAACTTTTCAAGCTTTCTGTAGGCTCTTATTTATTTATTTATTTTTAATAAGGTAGTGATGGCAGCAGCAGCCCATCTGGAGCCACTGCTGCCATCAAACTGGCTGCAGCAGAGAGGTGCCGCCAGGGCTACATACTCCACAGAGATGGCGTGAGCCAAGGACAAGTGGGAGCACCGGCCCTTCCGAGTTGGTAGAGCGGGAGCTCCTTGGTGCAATTGCAGCTGCCAAGTTGTGGCTGTGGGACCCAGGCCTCCCACTCCGTGGAGCAGACAGCAGTCCTGCTCTCCTGGGTGTAGCTACAGATGTCCAAGTCGTTGCTGTGCGTTCAGGCCTCCCTGTGTTCTTGGTGGAGGCTGGGAGCAGTCAGGAGCCCCTGTTCCTGGTTGCAGCAGCTGCTGCCCAAACCAAGGCTGCAGAGCCAGGCATCTCTGCATTCTTGGGGACTAGAAGAGTCCCCCTACCCCTGCAAGCTCAAAGGTGTCTGCTCCTACTGCCTGGCCTCTCCCTGCTCCCGGTGTCCACTCCTATCTTAGAGCAAGATTGGGGCCCGGGCCAGGTGCTGTCACAGCCCATCTGGATGTGTGCACTCTTACGAAAGTGCTGATAGGCCAGCTCCCTGCTGCCTCGGCCCTCTGGCCTT
Organism: Piliocolobus tephrosceles; assembly: GCF_002776525.5. Taxonomy (NCBI): domain Eukaryota; kingdom Metazoa; phylum Chordata; class Mammalia; order Primates; family Cercopithecidae; genus Piliocolobus; species Piliocolobus tephrosceles. The sequence continues at coordinate 150,125,237 of NC_045436.1, forward strand.
TGGATCCTGATGAGCATGGGAGGGAGGAAAGCTGAGGGAGCACTGAGGGCAGCTCAGCACTGGCCTGCAGACACCTCTCAGCATGAACAGCCTGGGCTCCCTGAACAGCAGCAGGAGGTGAAGCTGGACCATGGGCAGAAGGGAGCAGGTCCTCCGTGAAGCCCCACCTTCAGGCCAGGGAGGGCCTGAAGGTTGGGGGCCGACTAGCCCTGCGGACCACAGTAGGAACTTGCGGTGCCTTTTCTGGGCCTGCCTATGGCCGCCCATGGACCAGTTGGTGTGCACTTCCTCCGGAGGCCCATAAAAGCCCCCAGATCAACCGGAGCTGTGCAGACATCAGGATGACCAGCTACAGGGAGGAGCTACCCACTCTGGGGCCTACTCTCTGCTAAGAGCCACAGACCTCAGATGACCTCACTGCAGAGAGGAGCTCCCCACCCAGGGCCTGCTCTGAGCTATTCTGTCACTCAATAAAGCTCCTCTTCGCCTTGCTCACCCTCCATTTGTGTGTATACCTGATTCTTCCTGGACACGGGACAAGAACTTGGGACCCGAGAGACGCCGGGGCTGAAAGAGCTAACACAAACAGGACCGAAACACTTCGCCTTCTCACCGTGTTATGCGTGAAAACAAGGAGAGAAGAGCTGCGGCCCTTCACGGAACTGAGACCTGGAAGCTCCCTGAGGCGGGGCTGTGACTCCCTCTTTGGACCTCTTAGGTTCCTGTAGTCTCAAGCTTCCAGCCGCCACCATGTTGCCTGGTGGCAGCCGTGGAAGCTGCTTGTGGTGTGCCCGGTCCGGCCGCAGCCTTGCAGAGAACCGGCGCCTGTGCAGACACCTGGTGCTAGCTGCCCCGCTGCAGCAGCCAGCGTGCCTCACTGTGTACAGTGGCTGGACCCCATGCTCGCTTGCTCTCACACCCCTCACTACTCCACACCTGGCTCGCCGTCGGCAGTCATGGGATCCAGGCCGGTAGCGTGAGCCGAGCACAGCCTGCTCACCCCGAATGGGTGAAACAAGCCCAGTGGGCTAGAGCAGAACTCAGGCAAAGGCGCCGCCAGCCACAGAGGCTTCTGACCAGAAAAGCAGCACCCTGAGGATCCTGCAACAGTATTTTTACAAAGTGTTTATTTTGTCATATAAAAATCTGGTTTTTAATATTTGCAAAAATAAAATTAAGGATGAAGTTTTTCAGTAGTGTTTATTTCTGTATTTATACAATAGAAATTCAAGTAAATATCTTTCAGTGAAAAATACATTCATTTGTTTCTTCACTAAATATTAGGTATGTTTTGTATGTGAGAAACTATGATAGTTACTGGTTTTATATTGATGAACAAAACAGAAATGGATTCTGTACTCAAGGATCTCAACATCTGTTGGATGTGATGGATATATTTACCCTGATTGATCATTACACATTGTATGCATATATCAAAATGCCACATTTACCCCGTAAATATGTCAATTAATATTTATCAATAAAATGCATATTTTGCAAAAAGAAAAGGCTCAGGAAAAAGAAATCTAGTATGGGTGATATATGAAGCAAAAACAAATATAAAATTACACATTCTGTTTAGTGTAATTAAGCAAAGAAATGGAGCAAGAGAACAAAGAGACCTGAGTGATCTATGCATAGTCAGAAATGGTAACTTGAGGGGAAAGACATTAAAGGTGAACTCTCAAGGATAAGCAGGAGCCAGCCATATTAGGAGCAGGCAGGCAGCATTCCAAGCAGAGACAATAGCATATGGGAAGGCCATGAGGCAAGAAAGAGTCTGGAGAAGAGAGGCAGTGTGGCCAGAGAGTGGTGTTCACAGAGTATGTACCCGCAGATTTTGATGGCTGACTGGATGAATGGATGACCGCAGAAGCCAACTTTCAATGATAGAAGTGCAGAATAGCTTTCTCCACCTGTAGGACGGTTGTTCTTTCATCTGCTACACCCTGTGGCTTCTCATTCCATTTCACTGTGGGCTGGAAGTTGTCTTATTTACCTGTCCCTTCACAGAATGTTAAAGAGATTTAATAATCTTTAAAACTATTAAAGTCAAAAGGACAAAGCCGGAGGCGTCACGCTACCTGACTTCAAACTATACTACAAGGCTACAGTAACCAAAACAGCATGGTACTGGTACCAAAACAGAGATATAGACCAATGGAACAGAACAGAGTCCTTAGAAATAATACCACATGTCTACAGCCATCTGATTTTTGACAAACCTGAGAGAAACAAGCAATGGGGAAAGGATTCCCTATTTAATAAATGGTGCTGGGAAAATTGGCTAGCCATAAGTAGAAAGCTGAAACTGGATCCTTTCCTTACTCCTTATACGAAGATTAATTCAAGATGGATTAGAGACTTAAATGTTAGATCTAATACCATAAAAACCCTAGAAGAAAATCTAGGTAGTACCATTCAGGACATAGGCATGGGCAAGGACTTCATGTCTAAAACACCAAAAGCAATGGCAGCAAAAGCCAAAATTGACAAATGGGATCTAATTAAACTAAAGAGTTTCTGCACAGCAAAAGAAACTACCATCAGAGTGAACAGGCAACCTACAGAATGGGAGAAAATTTTTGCAATCTACTCATCTGACAAAGGGCTAATATCCAGAATCTACAAAGAACTCAAACAAATATACAAGAAAAAAACAAACAACTCCATCAAAAAGTGGGGAAAGGATATGAACAGACATTTCTCAAAAGAAGACATTCATACAGCCAACAGACACATGAAAAAATGCTCATCATCACTCGCCATCAGAGAACTGCAAATCAAAACCACAATGAGATACCATCTCACACCAGTTAGAACGGCAATCATTAAAAAATCAGGAAACAACAGGTGTTGGAGAGGATGTGGAGAAATAAGAACACTTTTACACTGTTGGTGGGATTGTAAACTAGTTCAACCATTATGGAAAACAGTATGGCAGTTCCTCAAGGATCTAGAACTAGATGTACCATATGACTCAGCCATCCCACTACTGGGTATATACCCAAAGGATTATAAGTTATTCTACTACAAAGACACATACACACGTATGTTTATTGTGTCACTATTCACAATAGCAAAGACTTGGAATCAACCCAAATGTCCATCAGTGACAGACTGGATTAAGAAAATGTGGCACATATACACCATGGAATACTATGCAGCCATAAAAAAGGATGAGTTTGCGTCCTTTGTAGGGACATGGATGCAGCTGGAAACCATCATTCTTAGCAAACTATCACAAGAAGAGAAAACCAAACACCGCATGTTCTCACTCATAGGTGGGAACTGAACAATGAGATCACTTGGACTTGGGAAGGGGAACATCACACACTGGGGCCTATCATGGGGAGTGAGGAGGGAGGAGGGATTACATTGGGGAGTTATACATGATATAAATGATGAATTGATGGGTGCTGACGAGTTGATGGGTGCAGCACACCAACATGGCACAAGTATACATATGTAACAAACCTGCACATTATGCACATGTACCCTAGAACTTAAAGTATAATAAAAATAAGAATTAAAAAAATAAAAAAAATAAAAAAAATAAAAAAAAGAGAAATGTACACTCAAAGTATGTTTCAGAATAAATATGGTTCCTCATTCTAGTTTGTAAAAATAAAACAGTGCCAAGTACTAAAAAAAAAAAAAAAACTATTGAGTTAAAAATAGATGAAGACATCAGATAGTCACGTGGCAATTGAGAAAAATTAAAATAATTGGGAGAATATCTTAGGAGCTGATTCTCTCAGAGGCTGAGGTTTTCCTCAGAGAGCCAGTAGCAGGGTGTGTCTTTTGCATTATGAGCACCTGAGAGGGGAGGTGTTGCTAGTCAGATGCTGCATCTTTAACTGATCCGTAAACCTAACAAATACTAAGTTATCTGCCCTCCCTCTTTCCCGTTTTCTGTGGACACAAATATTAAGGTCCTGGATGATGCCTCAGACCATAAACTGTCTATCAAGATGGTGATGGAATTCTAAGAAATTTTATGAGTTGGAGTGGCTGCAGTTAATCTTAAGTAAGACATGTGAAAATAGGTTGTAAACCTTTTACACTTGATGTTTTGGCAGGTTTCAAAACTTTGAATTTAATTCTGAGTGTTCTAAAGTTTCTTGCATTCCCTCAACTTTTCTTTTAAAAGATGCTGATTATATGAGTGCTGATCATTTGAGGTTTTATTTGTCTGTCATCCCGCACATGGTGCCAGAAGGACTGTGCTTTTAATCATGCCACTCATTCCTTCAGCAAATTCTTTTTCAGTGCCATTTTCCTCTCTGCACTACTTGCTGATCATACGGAAGGAAATAAATATTGTCCTTGTAAAGCATAAGACCTGGTGTGGGAGACAAACATGAAGCAAATAAACAAATATATAAAATTAGAGGTTGTGTTAAGTGCTGTGAGGAAAAGTAGAGGGTATTGTGAGAGAGAATAACTTTGTTATCCACTTTGGATCGGGTCACTGGGGAGGGATTTCTTTGTAGTTGGTTTAGATGTAACTGAAAGATAAGGAGTCGGCAAAGGGAATAGTGGGGTAATGGGAGGCCCTAAGGCCTCTATCCCCCACAGATGTTAATTATTTTTATCTTAAAATGGAAGATTATATGTGTAATTGAGCTCTAGCTTACTGTTATTCACAGTGTGAAGTGGGTTGTGTCCCAAAACAAAATCTTGATTTACTGAATTACTGTTTGGATTGTGTTAGAGGTATATATTTCTCTGCCTTTAAGTGTGGAAGAGATAAACATGAAATGAGCAAAAAGTGACTAATTTATCCAGTGTATAATTATTATGTGTTTGCTTAATGTATCTTTATCTTTTAACGTTTAATGCTGATAATTTAAGGAACCCTGGGTTGCTGGAAAAAGTAAAAGCTAGATGCCTCTAACACTGTTGGATGTTGCAACGTGAGGAAAACCCATTGCAAGACAGGCCAGGAAAAGTTAAAAAGAAGCTGAAAGATGAAAAATATGATGGAAAGAGGGCTGGGTGGTCAGTTGTGGTAACATGCTTTTAAAGTAATTTTTTTTTTTTTTGAGATAGGGCTCTCACTGTGTCGCCCAGGCTGGAGTATAGTGGTGCAGTCATAACTCACTGCGGCTTCAACCTCCTGGGCTCAAGTGATCCTTTCACCGCAGCCTCCCAAATAGCTTGGACAACAGGTGTGCGCCACCATTCCTGGCTATTTTTTTAAAAAATATATTTTGTAGAGACAGGGTTTCACCATGTTGGCCAGTGATCCACCCACCTCAGCTTCTCAAAGTGATGGGGTTATAAGCATAAGCCACTACCCCTGGCCACAATTTTTATTTTTATTTTTTTTCTGTAATTAGAGTTAAATATGAAGTGGTTACATGCTTTTAAGATCTTTACATGTTCTTATTACATCATAATTAATTCAATGCTTATATGTGAAAATGTCTGCCCTGAAGAATCTCAAAAACTTTTTTTTATATTTGATCAGATTTGGTATAATTTTATCTTCTGCAGAACATATTTGCTAACGATTAATTTGGGAGACTTGCTGTGTTTCACTTGCATAATAGATGTGTGGCTGGGGAACCAGCTCAGAGACAAGCTCTCTACACTTCCTGAAGTTCTTTTTTTGTTAAGTCTTCTGAGAGCCAAGGAAAGTTATGCCAACTCCTTGTTTTAAACATTTTAGAAAATTGCAAAAGCACAAGGTAGACAGGGTTGATGTTTGTTTAGAAATAATATTTTTTAAAAATAGGAAGTTCATTTTCATGTGTTTTCTGTGTTAAAGACCAAAAGTACCTACGATTATCTGCCTTCAGGGAAGGAGAATATAAAATAAAAATAAAAAGCAATCCTAAGTAAAAACAGTTCTTCACTTTCTTCCTTGTATAGTCAGAAAAATAGTTTCTTTTTTATTTTAAGTCTGAAACCTGTGATTATATTATTTTGCTTTTGTTTTTCATGTCAGTAGCCATTTTAAACTACCTTTGCCTTTCATATGATCATTTAAAAATAATGTTTCACTGAATTTTGAATGCTTATAAATGATTCTGTATATTTGTTCAGGTCTTCTTCAGCTTATTTAATCAAAATTAAATATGTTTTCCATGTAAATCCAATTGACAAAGCCTTGTTATTTTAGTAAGATATTTATGCCCTAAAACAAAATGAAGGGAACATAAAATAGATATATAAGCTTAATGAGGGATGAAAGCTTATATTATTTTGATGAAAGGATTATCTTTATTATTAGAAATGGATTTAGTGATAGTGTTTCTGACCATATTTTATTTTGTACTCAGCCTTACAAATGTGTGTGACAACACTATTAATTGTGTCATTAAAAAGAAAATCCTAGGTCAACTGATTAGAAAGTACTATTACGCTATTTTTTCCTATGTGCCATGGCCAAAACTGTATATTATCATAATCTATTGGTGTCTATGCTGTTTAACAATAAATGATAATATATTTACATGGTTACATTACACATGTATTTAACAATCTAAATTCATAGTACTTGAATGTAAAATAACAATTTCATACGTTTTGCAGAAAACGCATGTTTCAGAAGAGATGGGTGAAATTTGATGGCCTTAGCATTTCTTACTACAATAACGAGAAGGTAAATACATTTTACAGTTTTCAAAAATTGTCTTTTTATGCATACTAGGTGTACTTCAGTAAAGTAAGCAAGCAGTTTGGTTTTTAAGAATAGGAGGTGGATTCTCAACATGAAAAGAATTTGAAGTTGCAACTAATAAATATTGTACCACATGCTTAGTTAATTAAAATCAGATGATTTTTGTCTTAAGTATGTACTTTCTCTTAACACACTAATTTTAAGATTTAACCACATGCTTTTTTTTTGTAGCTCTTAATCTAACATTATTTTCTCATTATTTAGAGATTTTCACCCCCTAATATTGGCAATACCTATGGTTCTAATAGAAATTTAGGAGTCTTCTTACATATTGCTTCTCTTTGCTGCAGGACAGAAGAATATATGCTTTTAGACAGACAGTAACACATAGTGCAACATAACACACACTGCATGCTCTATGGCTGAGAATTATGGAAGATATAGAGAGGTGTTAATTGTTTGGTTTCACTTTGCAGTGACTCAGAGCATCAAATGGGTGTAAACACACCTCTTGGAGGTTTGCAAGATGGTTGGATGAATATTTTTGAAAAGCTGTTGTGCTTTTTTTTTTTTTTTTTGAGACAAAGTCTTGCTGTGTTACCCAGGCTGGAGCATAGTGACACGATCTTGCCTCACTGCAGCCTCTGCCTCCTGGGTTCCAGTGATTCTCCTGCCTCAGCTTCCCAAGTAGCTGGTATCACAGGTGCACACCACTGTGCCTGGCTAATTTTGTAATTTTAGTAGAGACAAGGTTTCACCATGTTGGCCAGGCTGGTCTCGAACTTCTGATCTCAAGTTATCTGCCGCCTTGGCCTCCCAAAGTGCTGGGATTACAGACATGAGCTACCATGACCAGCCTTAAAAGCTGTTTTCTGTTTTAGCTATTTTTTTTTCTAGTTTGCTTGTACATTTGAATGTTAAGACAATTCGTTCCCTAGGGTGAGTAGAAGGTAGCCTGTATAGCTGACAGAATCTCACTGCTGGTTTTCTCTATCACCTGTAACCTTTTCTGGTTTGATTGAAATGAGGAGGAAAACTATTCAGGAGTGAGACAGGCTTCCATGCCATAAGACTGTTGCTGGTGATACCATTATTTTCATTTGAGATAATTTCTAGTAACTGTGTCAAACTGGACTATTTTTCTCTCTTTCTCTCAGTTTGTTCTTTTAAAGCTCATCTCAACTGCAGTGAAGAGATGAGGACCTCTCACGTTTGTAGTTATTGATGCAATGAAAATGATGCAGCTTGGTTTGAAATTGAGATTAAAAAGTTCATATAAAAATGAGTATTGCAAATCATTTAGCTTAATATTAAAAAGTTTAAATTGTGATTTTCTTTGACATTTCATCCATTTATTGTCTAGATGGTTGGTTTCATTTTGGCAAAAAACAGAAACACTGGATTTGGTGTTTCCTAAAAGGAGGCATAGTTTCTGTTGTAACTCTTCTAGCAAAAGGGATGCATAGGTGTAGCCATTGCCGCCATCGTGGCTGGGTGACCCAGTGTTAACAGCTGTGTGAACTCAGCACAGTTCTTTTAATGTTTAAATGGGCACTTGAGGAGCATGTGGTTGGGCCTTTGGGAGGTAGTGTGCAGAGTTACACATTCCCTAGGTTTCTTCCAGTTTCCTTGAGGCCGCCAATCATGTCTCTGTAAGGACTTCCTCATTATATCACAGAAAATGGCATGATCCAAACAGCCCTGGTATTTTATCCCCTGTGAAGAAATCGAACTCACCCCCATTTTCACCCAGCTGTGGGCAGAATTGCCCTGTGATCGTTTCATTGTCTCAAGATAGTAGATAAATGACAAACTTGACCTAGATGTCTGTGTGTTACAGGCTCAAGGGAGGCTTTACAATTTCTTTCCTTAAGGAAAATTTTATACTCTGAAAAACACAGGCATTGTGAGCATTGTTGTCATTTGAGTATTTTTTTAAAATTATCTTTATCTTGTACTGTTGCAAGACAAATATAAAAATCAGTGCTATGATGTTAAAAATTACAAGATTTTTCTCGGGATCTCAGATTTTAAATGAGCCATTAGATAAACTACAACTTTTGGCCGGGCGCGGTGGCTCAAGCCTGTAATCCCAGCACTTTGGGAGGCCGAGACGGGCGGATCACGAGGTCAGGAGATCAAGACCATCCTGGCTAATACGGTGAAACCCCGTCTCTACTAAAAAATACAAAAAAACTAGCCGGGCGAGGTGGCGGGCGCCTGTAGTCCCAGCTACTCGGGAGGCTGAGGCAGGAGAATGGCATAAACCCGGGAGGCGGAGCTTGCAGTGAGCTGAGATCCGGCCACTGCACTCCAGCCTGGGCGACAGAGCGAGACTCCGTCTCAAAAAAAAAAAAAAAAAAAAAAAAGATAAACTACAACTTTTATGGTTATAGTGACATAGTATTTTGCTTGTTAAGTATATTTTGATCACCTCTGGGGAATTATATTTTTATATTATTCTACCAGAAATATTTGTTTGTTAAATGTATCATTGTTATAGGTGTGTAGGTTATTTATTAAGGAATTGTTTTCTCTTTAACGGGATTTATTGGAAAGATAATCTTTTTTTGATCCCTGTTTCTTTCAGTACAGTGCTACTTGACTTATTTCTAGTGACAAAATGGGTTAATGTTAACATTTTCCTCAACAAATAGTTAATTATCTCACTAGAGGGATATTGTTATAAGTTCCTTTAATTCTTATGAAAACTAAAATTTGGAAACAGATCACGTAGGGGATAAACTGTAAATGTTTTTAGGCATTCTAATTCCTGCTGTCTGGTCTCAGCCACTACAGACTTAGAGCAGAGGGGCTTTTACACTGTCCCCAAAGATGCTGTGCCCTTTCCCACCTCCTTAGGTTGACCGACAATGGAAAGATGTTATCTTCCTCTTTTGAGTTTCTAGAGCACTTATTGGTCTAGTTTTGGGCCTTGTATTGCCATTTTAACCTACTTGCGTTTGTAGGGTTTCCTTTGTTAAGCCAATCATGTCATGTGTCTCTGCCTAATGATCTTTTTAAACAGTAACTGAGTATACACTATGGGAAACTGGAGCGTGTCTTTTCCTACGCGTTCCCCTTGTGTTTTTGTTCTTTCGTCTGAGACTCCCTAGCCATTGCCATCCATCAACATTCTGTGCAAACATCAGACCCATCTTGTATTCACTTCCATGAGTCTTTTCTCTATTTTCTCCAACGTATGACATTTGAAAAATAATATGCCGGAAAATTCAGAAGGAAAACAAACTGAAAGTAGGGAGTCAAATCGGGAGACTGTTGCACTAAGCCAGGTGTTAATTTATTAGCATGTAGACTAATGTATAGGCTCCTGGAGGCTCAGCGGAAGTGATAAGAAATAAATTTCAAGAAATATTAAAAATGAGCCATTCAGAAAATATTTCTATAGTATTAACTACATGAAAGGTGGTGAGGAACATAGATAAATGACCTGAAGCCTATTTGGGGAGACTATATGAATCAAATGATCACATGGGTAAATATAAAGTCACCATTTAAATTACAATGAATAATTTTTATAAAGGAAAAATTCAGGTTGCTGTTAGCTTAAATTAGGGTTATCTGCGAGGATGAGGGGCCTGAGAGATTGTGCTGGTCAGAGAGGCTTTCTTCAGAGGATATATTTATGCTGAAATATGAAGGAGGAGGAGGCAGTAAGTATGTGCAGATGGGTGTGAAAACAATTCTTTGCAGAGCAAACAGTGTATGCAAAGGCACTGGCTTGGGTAGAAATGTGATATATTCAGGAAACCTCAAGAAAACCAACGTGACAGTAATTCAGAGTTGGTGTGAGTGGTGGGGAGAAATTTGGTTCTAGATGTGGGGAGAATGCAAGTTACGTGGGTACAAAGGAACCAGCAAAGGTCAAAGATGATGTCATTCTATTTCAGATGGACTAAAAGAGTGGATCTTTTAATGGACAGGTATAAAGAGAGCGTAAGTCTTCAGGTGAAAGTAAATTCAGTTTTAAAGTTTGTGGTACATATGAGATAGTTACATAAACTATTGATTACTTGAAATATGGCAGTGAAATTGAGTGAAATAAATAGGTAAGAAAGGAAGAGAGAAATTTTAGATTACTCTGAATAAAGTTGGTAGAGCTGGAAGACATTATATTAAGTGAAATAAACCAGGAACAGAAAGTTAAACAGTATATATTCTCACTCATGAGGAAGCTTTTTTCAAAGTGAATCTTACCAAAGTAAAAAGTAGTACAGAGGATACTAGAGGCTGTGAAGGGTAGGAAGAAGGAGGGCATAGGGAGAGATTTGTAAAGGGCAGAAACTTACAGCTAGAGAGGAGGAATAAGTCCTAGTGTTCTATAGCACTGTAGGATAACTGTAGTTAACACTAATTTAATATAGTTTCAAATAGCCATAAGGAGGATATTGAATGTTTCCAACACAGAGAGATGATGAATATTTGAGATGGTGGATATGTCCATTACCTGATCTGATCATTACACTTTATATGTATCACAGCATCACTGTATCATAACGTCACCATGTATCCCATAAATATGAACAATTATTATGTGTTAATTTAAAAAATTTAAAAAAAATAGTGGAAAGGGATTTTTATAGGGAGAGAAGATAAAGTAAAAAGGAGAAGAAATAAGTTGTTTACTAAGTGCTTATTTCTTGACATCCTTCTGTCTTTTCTGTATAAGGTTGTCCATTCATCTTCCTGAATCACAGCCCATATACCATACTCAGTTTTGGCTGCGTGGGAGGACATAGGAGAGCCTTCATTGCATTCGTATTTAAGGTTACCTTAAAGAATGGATAGGATTTTGAGGGATAAATAAAGTCAGGGATGGGAGACTGTAACAGAGCTAGTGAAGGAGAAGAAACTTTAAAAAATACTCAGAGATAATGCCATGATGATATAGTGTATCTCCTTAAATAGCAGAAGAGGATATCCTTCTGGTAGAATTCCATGATGCTAATGATGACTGTCCCTTACCAATTGCTAAGGCAGGAGTTTATGGCTAGGAGAAATATTAAACTTAATACTTGCTTCCTGCATGGAATGGTTTGCTTTTTTTCCGAAACAGTTATATCTGGGACCTGCTCAAAAGTGTGGGTTCTAAGGATAATGCTGTGGAAGGGAAGAGAAAAAGAAATCCCTTGAGGATGTATCCAAACTCTTCTAATATTCCAGACCTTCTATAATGTGGCCTTGGTATGCGTTATCAGTCTCCTGTCTTTTGACTGTACATTGTTGTCCTCTTATTTCTCTGCTTTACGCCTCCATTATTAGGTCTTTTTGACCAGAATGCTTCCCACACACTTGTCTATCTGCTTAAAATTAAGGTTTTTTTTTTTTAAAGTCAGGGTTAAATACCACCATGTGTGTAAAGATATCCTTCACAGCCTTTAAGCAGAATTGAGATTTTCCATCTTTGTACTTTTATATCCCTTAGTTTTACTCAGTTTTAAACTCTTCTCTCATTGCATTAGCTGGCTTTTCATTTTGAGGCTCCTTGAAAGTATAAGCACTCTGAATTTTCTTTCCAACACAAGACCCAGAAAATATCAAGAGTTGATGTGCAGTAGTTATCACGACATGATTTTAGAGGGTCCAGGAAAATGAAGATGGATAAAAAGTTATCAAAGTCCTAAGAATGACCTTTTTTTAAACAAAATTTGTAATACTTATATGCTGTTTGGAAACAGACAAATCTGTCTTTTTTATTCTTTTTTCGTTGGAGAGTAAACATTAAAATGATTCAGTGTGAGGTTGAGATGCTCATCGTCAGAGCTTTGAGTAACATGGTTAATTTAGAAAACCCAGTATGTGTTTAAGGTATATTTTGATTCCGAATATGTAACAGACTTGTTTTAAAATGGTTCAGTTACAGTACCTGTTGTGGCCAGCAGATGCCTGCAAACACCATAAAATCATATTGAGCACATGGTTTTAAAGAACATGCTGCTGGTTTTTGGAACTCTGTATTGCTAGTCTAGTAGGATTGCTTGTATTTGATTCTTTCTCTTTTAATTCCAGATGAAGAGAAATTTGATAAGACATCTCACTTCAAAGAAGGGGACATTTAATAGTTTCTTTTCTTGGGTATTACTTGAGAGTATGAGCGGATGTATTATTTGTATGTCATTTAAAAAATTTGGATTGAAATTATAAAAGAGAAGCAGTTGTAAATAGTGTGCCATTCCTTTTTGATAAGATCAAGAGAATTTCATTTTCATATGTCTTCTCTTTTTTTCTAACCAATACAGGAGATGTATTCAAAAGGAATAATTCCCCTTTCTGCTATATCAACAGTACGAGTTCAAGGAGACAACAAATTTGAAGTTGTTACAACACAAAGAACTTTTGTTTTTAGAGTAGAAAAAGAAGGTAGGATTATTTCTTTATCCCCATGAAATACTTACATTAATTTATGACTAATCATATTAATAAACCAGTTAGACTAGGAATGTCAAGAAACCTTTAAATATATTACTTTTTGATAATTTACATTTTAAAATTAATTTTTCAAATGCATAATGTTAAAACATAAATAAGTTGACAAGTTATTTGTTTTCTCTTTCATGCAACAAATATTTAGTGAGAAGCTATTGTGTGCTGAGGACTCATGTGTTCTGGGTATACAGTTGTGAAAAAAAGTGGACAAAATTCTCTGCTTTCATGGAGCTAGCCTTTGAGATGTTTTAATAATGCAAAATGGTTATTTGATATGCAAAAACAATTTTTCTAACTATTAGTTGGTTTTATGGACATTTATGGCAGGCTTTAGCTCAGTGACTCCCTTATGAGGGAGTCACTTTTTTGCACCAGGGACTGGTTTCATGGAAGACAGCTTTTCCATGAACTGGTTGTGGGGAGATGGTTCCTGGACGATTGAAGCACATTACATTTATTTTGTGTTTTAATTCTATTATTATTACATTGTATATAACGAAATACTTATACAACTCACCATGATGTAGAATCAGTGGGATCCCTGAGCTTGTTTTCTTGCAACTAGATGGCCCCATCTGGGGGTGATGGGAGACAGTGACAGATCATCAGGCATTAGACTCTCATAAGGAGCACGCAACCTAGATTCCCTGCGTGCATATTTTACGGTAGAGTTTGTACTCCTGTGAGAATCTAGTGCCACCGGTGATCTGACAGGAGGTGGAGCTCAGGCAGTAATGCCAGTGGTGGGGAGTGGCTGTAGGTGCAGATGAAGCTTTGCTGGCTTGCCTGCTGCTCACCTCCTGCTGTGTGGCCCTGTTCCTAACAGACCATGTAATGGTACAAGTCCATGGCCTGGGATTTGGGGACCCCTGCTTTAGCTGACCACACAGGCACAGTAATCATTCTATTGTAGATTTAGGAGCATCTTTTATATTTCTTGAATTCTTTTCATCTACATAATCTATGGGACACTTGATGGTAAAAGCTGATCCTAAAGATGGCACATGTTTTCTGGATTGAGTTTAAATGTGTATAGAGAAATCTTTTCTGAATTTTGTTTGAATAAGGGTGGGGGAGGAGCCAGAGAAGTTAAAAGTTCTCTGTTGTGTATTTTATTTGATTATCATAATATGTCATTACTATAAATTTACTAGTTTTAGTAATTTAGGTAATACCATCTCATTAAGAGTTATGATTTTAACTTATGGACAACTTTTATTTAGGAATAGATATATAATTCAACCTGATTTTTAGAAGTCCTTCTTGATGCTTTAATTATTTGAATAATAATGGTATGGGAAATTGACTGAATACCTTATATGTGCCAGACACTTTGCTAATTCTTCATGTTCACAACAGTCTTATAATGTAGGTAGTATTACAATTATTATCCTTTTTTTTTTTTTTGAGAAAGAGTTTCACTCTTGTTGCCCCGGCTTGAGTGCAATTGTGCAATCTCGGCTCACTGCAACCTCTGCTTCGTGGGTTCAAGCGATTCTGTTGGCTCAGCCTCCCAAGTACCTGGGACTACAGGCATGCATCATCACGCCCAGTTAATATTTTTTTTGTATTTAGTAGAGACGGGGTTTCACCATGTTGGTCTTGAATTCCCGACCTCAGGTGATCTGACCGCCTCGGCCTCCTAAAGTGCTGGGATTACAGGCATGAGCCATTGTGCCTGGCCATTATTATCCTATTTTTACAGATTAGAGTGTTCACCACCAGTTGGAAATGACTACAGTGTTAACTATTATGGGGCAACATTTTCTTTATTTTAAACTGCTAGATTCCTGGCACGTATGTCAGTGCATAGCACATAAAAAGCAGTCAGTAAATATTATATACCACTGAAACGTTTCCATTGTTTCTTGGGGTACTCAGTAAATGGGTACATTCCAGCAGGCCTTCACACTGGAACAGCGTGGTTCAAACCGTGGATTACTGAAATCAACTTAGTGGTTTATGATGTCGCCAGAAACACTCTCCCTCAATAAAAAGACAAACCCCAAACAGACAATAATAAATATCAAAGTGCATTGCCTACAGTAGGTGTTGTGTTGTGAAACATATCTATCTATGTACATAGTGTATAGATGTAGCATAAACAAAAGTTTCTTACTTGGTATTTAAAAATAATGTTGAACTAAAGCTAGAGCCCCAGAGTAGGGGTCAGCAAACTGATCTGCAGCCTTAACCTGGCTCAGTGCCTGTTTTTGTAAATGAAGTCTTGTTAGATAACAACCACTGTCATTCATTCATTTCTCATTCATTCTCACTCAGTGGTATCACTGAGTAGTTGTGGCACAGACTAAGGCCAGTAAAGCCTAAAATGTTTACTATTTGATTTTTCAAAGGAAAAGTTTGCAAACCCCTGCCCTCAAGCATTTTACCTAGAATTACCTGCATGTATGAGGAGCCACTTTTTGTGAATTACTGCCTGAAATTCAGAAAATTTTCCACAGTTGTGATTGATATGGGACTTCCATTTGAAATCATAGTTTTTCTCTTACTGTATTTCTTGAAGCACGTGGCATTGCTTCTCTTGAATGACTATCCTGACAGTCTTTCCTTATGGTTTGGTTTCCACCACCGTGAAAGGTAGCTGCCTGTTTCTTTGAGGTGCTTATCACTTTTCTCTTGGCCTCTCCAAATAAATTTCACACTGCTACATAGCCTGCATTTTAAGATAGACATACTAAATAAAGCTTCCAACTTGTATGAAAATCTGTTTAGCCATATTTACTAAGTTAAACAGACACGTTTTATTTAAGTAGAGTGTACCAACCCACACATGTTTAAAAGTTGCATGTTCACAATTGACAGATAAATCCTTCTGTGGTGTATAGTTCATCTTTGTTATATAAACTTAGGACAGTATAAAAATTTCATTAACTTTGGTATAAATTTATTGTTTTTAAAATAAATTGTAGGTCTTTAATTTTTGAAACCATAGACATATTGCTTCAGTGAAAACAGACTGTATACACATGGAATTACTGAATGAGTTATTTTGATTGAAAGTTATTTTTACATAGTAACAACTCATGATTTTAAAAATAAATGTGTGTGGAGGTGTGTGTACATATATATGTATATGTTTATGTTTCTATATGTAGTATGGAACTTTCAACAGTATACTAAATACGTTTTATTAAGTGCTCTTTTTTCCTTCCATGTATACAAATGGTTGATTATTTTTATTTTGTGGGAATTGATAGATCAAATATAGTGGCTTAAGGACTTTGACTTAATGAACTTTAAGCTAAATTAAAGTCTATTTTGATTGAGGGAAGAAGCAAAATCGAAGTTTAGAACAAAAAGGAAAAAGTTTTGGCATCTTAACAGATACGAATTCTTTATTTTTGGTGAGAAGGCTTTGACCTATCTACAATAGCTATTCTTTGTTTTCCCTGACCAGTGTTATTATATCTAAACTGCTGCATCACCCCCTGGTGTTACTAAGACAGGATTATAGTTTGGAAGATATATAGTTTGGAATCTTTTCCCTGCAAGTTTTCTAAGGCTTCTATTCCCTTCCCCCCCACCACCAATTTCCTAATGAAATATTGTTCTTCTCTTTGTTGCAAGTGAATTTTATTGAAATAATAACATTTAAAAAGAACACTTCCCCAAGTACAAAATTTGGTCTGACTCCTGTTGTTCTGAAGCAGAGTCATTGGAATTGGTCTGTGGGTCATAACAGCTATTGATCTCTCCAATCAGTCTGTATTCCTTTGCACCTGTAGTCACACATGGAGATATGATACTTTAAAACACTCATGATGTTTTGAGTGCACAGTTCTCATGGTTAGAAGAGATCTTAAGAATTTTGAGCGGGCATTCCCTTTCCAAGGCCATTTTCAGAACTGGTGCTCACCTGCAGGCCCTGTGCTTCTCTCCACCTTAGCAGATTCTAGACCCTGTGGGTGTCTCTCAATTCTGCTTTTAGACAACATCATACAGTCATCCAATGGCAGCTCTGATACTGATACGGAAAAGTCTTTGTTTTAATTAAAACATTTTTTAGAAGAACATATAAATGCCTCCCCCCCCTCCCTTAGTTGTTTTGGGCAAGCAGACTCTTACCTCTTTTGAAATCATCAGTGTTTTTATAAGCAAGGCATGAAACATTTACTATCCCTTTACTTACTCACCCTCCTTAATCTCATTAATGATGATTTGCTAAGTGTTTCCTTTGGAGACTTCATGATATTCTGGAAGTTTCTGACATAATGTATTTTAGGAACTTGCTAGGACTCCAAATTCTGTTTAAAATATTCAATTGTGGGGCCCCAAGTCTGGTTTTGAAGGCGATCTCTTGGTTTTAGGGTGACTGATGTCAAATATGTATCTCTGTCTCTGACCTGTTCCTGTACTCCACGGTCATATCCAGCAGCCTACTTGACATGTCAACATGGCTGCCTAGTAGCACCTCACACTTAATGTATCAAAATTCCCATTTCCACCCGTTCAGCCAGACTTTCTCCCTTGTAATCTTCCTCATCTCAGCAAATAGAAGCTTCAGGTGCTTAGGCCATGAAGTGTGGAGTTATTCTTGAATCTGTTTCTTCTCACTTCACATCTAGTCCATCAGCAAATCTTGTCAGTTTGACTTTGAAAGTGTGTTTAGATGCTGACCGATTCTCAACAACTCCACTGCTATCAGGATTGTTGTAATCATCTCTCATGATCAACTGTTGTCATATTTTTCCTGTACTTGTCAGAGCAATTATTCAGTAAGAAAGTCAAATCATGTCAGTTCACGTTACATGCTCCATGGATTCTGCATCTTTTTTTTTCCTCCCTTTGAAATGGAGTCTCTCTCTGTCCCACAGGCTGGAGTGCAGTGGTATGATTGTAGCTCACTGCAACCTTCACCTCTCAGGTTCAAGTGATTCTTCTACCTCAGCCTCCCGAGTAGCTGGGACTACAGGTGTGTGCCACCACGCCCAGCTAATTTTTTGTATTTTTAGTAGAGATGAGGTTTTCACCATGTTAGCCAGGATGGTCTCCATCTCCTGACCTTGTGATCTGCCCGCCTTGGCCTTCCAAAGTTCTGGGATTACAGGAGTGAGCCACTGCGCCCAGCCGGTTTCTGCATCTTACTGAGAGTAAAAAGTACTTGTGATGTCCAAAAACTCCTGCATGATCTGGCCTTGGTCTTTCTGTCCTATCTTTTTCTGTTCCCTTTCTCCTGTACTATGGTTGGTTCACCTACAGAGGCCTTTTGTTCCTTGAATATACCAAATCTGCTGTTGTCTCAGAGCCTTGTTACATGTTCACCTTATCCTGGAATGCTCTTCCTCTGCCTGCTCCTCAGCTGGGACCTGCTTCTTTACTTCCTCTTCCTTTAGGTTTTTGGTTAACCATCCCCTTCTTCTGAGGCTTTTTATATATCCTGTATAAAATAACACTCCCTGGGCCCTTCATCTTGTGTTTATGTTACCAATTGCACTTGCCACTTTGTAATGTATATTTAAGTTTATATTGCCTTCCTCCTTTCACTAGCGTGTAAACTTCCAGGAGAGTAAGGTCATGGTCAGTCTTGTTCACTGTTCCATTCCTGGTATTCAGAATAGGTTTTGGAACATAGTAGGCTTAGTGAATATTTGTACGAGTGAGTGGTTATCAATTTGAAGAACAATCCTTATGTGCATGCACTACTTCCTTCTCTGATATTGATCAGGAATTTCATTGAGGGAACTTTATTCTTAGATCATATTATCATATCAAAATAAAGGTCCAGCTAAACTTTATTAGATAATGTTGTTGATGTTTTGCATGGCCCTTATGTAGTAATCTCTAGTGTAACCAATCCCTTGTTACTGAGGAGTATGCCTACTGCTAAACCCAGTAGTCCAGAGAATATTGTCTCGATTTTTCTTAAACCTCTTTTTTTATTATTATTGTTCTTATACTCTAAGCTGCCATTCCTCAAACCATCAAGAACTGATTTGAGGTTTTAGGAATTTGCTATTGTATTTTATTTACATTCTAGCATAATCACAAAAAAATGGCAATTTCAACACTTATTCTTTGTTTTCTCCCCTCCCTTTCTTTTTGTCCAGCCTGGAATGCTATTCTTAGAGCCAAGTCATATCTAGGTCAGAGCTTGTTTCCTGAAGAAATGGCGCTTAGCACAGTGCTAAGATCAAGATAGACACTCAATAGATATTTGTTATTAGAAAGAATAAAAAGTATCTTGGTTTGAAGAACAAGCAAAAGCTAGCACAGTATCTAAGTTTGCCCTAGACTCTTATCCAACAGGAAATCATTATTTGGTTTGGAATGTTGTGACTTATCAAAGCATATTCCCCCATATCTCACGATGCACACATTGTATGGCCGAATACAGATGACACTTGTAATCTATTTTATTGTATTTGGATTATCTGTTCCGTTGTTTCTTTCCATTGGCATGGGCAATTCAGAATAAACTGAATGTTACTATTAATTCCTGTTCTTCGTCATGATTTTTTGCTTCCTCTTAGTAACTGAGGCCCTCAGGAACTAGATAATTCTTCTAGGCTATGTGTTGAGATTCAGGCAAAGTAAGCTTAATTCCAACAGGTGCAATTGCCAGTTTTAAATTAATTCCTGAGAAACTGAAATATATGCTAGCAGTAATCTAAAAGCCATAGACACTTAGGCCCAACTCATTAAATTATGACCTACATTTCAAACACAGTGGTTTATATGGATTAGCACAAATAAAGAAACAAACAAACAACCATTATGTACCATTTACTCAGCAGGAATATCTTGTGTGAAACTAATGATCACAAGTAATAACCAAGTTAAGTGGAAGGTCTGTTACTGTGACTGAAAATGTAATAAGTTATTGTAGTGTAATCTGGATCTGTTTATGCAGATGGAAAAATGTAGAATAGCTGCTGCATATTGACATTGACTTAGCTACTTGAATATTTTAATGTCTTTTAGTTTAGGATGTATAACAATACTAGGGACATTTGATAAATATTTCATCCTGATATATTGCAACAAGCAGGAACTTCTTTTTTTTTTTTTTTTTTTTTTTGAGATGAAGTTTCGCTCTTGTTGCCCAGGCTGGAGTGCAGTGGCACGATCTGGGCTTACTGCAACCTTGGTCTTCTAGGCTCAAGCGATTCTCATGCCTCAGCGTCCCGAGTTGCTTGGCTTACAGGCACCTGCCACCATGCCCAGCTAATTTTCTGTGTGTGTTGTTAGTGTAGACTGGGTTTCACCATGTTGGCCAGACTGGTCTTGAGCTCCTGACCTCAAATGATCCTCCCCTCTTAGCTTCCCAGAGTGCTGGAATTACAGGTGTGGGACACCACACCCAGCTATCAAGCACCAATTCCTGGAAGATTATGTGACACCTGCAATAACGCACTATTGAATAAGTTTTTAAATAAACATTTTGACTTTGGTCATTAAAGACACAATCAACTGTTTTTATTAGTTTTGAAGGTGAACAAGAACAATTATAATTGAAAAAGTAAGACTCATTATGAAATAACTTTGGATTCATGTTTAAATATGAGTAAGTTTAATATGGTGACTTATTTCAATCCACAATTAAGTCACTGGGCAGACCTGTCTGAGAAGGATCTGAGAAACTGTCCCATTTCCCAAACTGGGCTCTGCTTTCTCTTCTTCCTTCATCCTGTGAAAACTTTTACTACCTGTGATTCAGTATGTTTTGCTTTATTTCCTTTTGCTTTGACAACTACTTCTCCCTGTGTTCTGGTAGCCCAATTTCCAGCCTTATAGATATAGTTGTACCCCAAGGTTTGCCAGTTTCTTCCCCTTTTACACTTCATGTTTATTCAATTCCATGGGTCTTCTCATGTACAGATTACTGTTGTTCACATAGTGCTATCAGTCTGCCTGGATGCTCATGGCACGGCACTGAAAACCTGAGGTTGTTCTGTTAACTAATTGGATTCTCCTTTGCCTGGCCAATTTCTGATGCCATGTTACCTTTCATTCTAAGTAATTTGTTTTTCTTATCAACACCCATCATGTTTGTACAACTAATTTTTTTCACTGTCCTAAATGCCTTAATTCCTCGTAAGTCATTTTGTTTCCATTTTCACAGTATTTTAAGTCTCCGTTGCCTGGTTCCTGAGCTTCAGGCTTCCAGTGTGGTCTACCTGTCATTGTATTATCACAATGTCTTTTTATTGCTAAGAATGCTGAAATGGTTTTCCTTTGTAATAAAGACAACATTCCTATAGCTTATTTTAAAGCTAACTTGCTATATGACCTTCAGCAAATCACTTATCTCAATTGACTCTTATATTATTTGATACCATTTATATGACTTTTATACTACTGTGTTCCATTATGTGTTCAAATCTTGCTTGACTTATAGCTTTAATTGCTCCTTGGGGACTAGATCAAATTCCTATGCCTGTAACACAGTGCATTGTTCATAATTGAAGGTCGCTTAGCTTTTGTGGAAGGAGTAGGAGAACCAAATTTTAATTTGCCAGGTGAAATGCTATTGTTAATTACTGTGTTGAGAGTGGAATGGGAAAGTGACACTGAAGCAGGCATACTCTAGAGTGGGTTCCAAATGATTGTTTGAAAGTAGGATTTTGGGGGTCTTTGAGTAACTGACTTGAAACATAAAAGCTGTTAATTATTGGGTAGCAATATCACATTCTTCTATTAAAAGAAAATCTAATGAATGATCTAAAAGAGGGCTTCTCAGATATTAAAAGGGATAAGGAGCATCTGTAGTTCTTTTGAAAATACAGCCTGTGATTCATCAGGTCTGGAGTAGGGCCTGAGATTTTGCACTTCTAATAAACTCTCAGGTAAAGCCAATGGAACTCATTTCACGAAACCTGGATAGTGTTACTCCTTTTCCCTCAAAGAATTGAGTCATTGGCCGTGTTTACAGTAACATTTAGATTGTAGTTGTGGAAAGAATCTGTCACTTACGTGTAGCAAAGAGCATGGATTTCTTCTTGACGTTTCTGTATCTATGTAACTTATATGTGGATTTATGTATTTTCTCCTGTCTTTATTTTCAGAGGAGAGAAATGACTGGATCAGCATACTGTTAAATGCACTGAAATCACAATCCCTTACCTCACAGTCTCAAGGCGTTGTTACACCTGAGAAATGTGGATATCTTGAATTGAGAGGCTATAAGGCAAAAATTTTTACTGTGTTAAGTGGAAACAGTGTGTGGCTTTGCAAAAATGAACAGGTGAGCTCTGTTATAGTCATTGCAAATTGCTGCTATTTTATTGCAGTAACAACTATGTTTTGTTTGGAAGAATTATTAGTGATTTTACTTATAGAGTCTTGTGTTGGCATTGTGTACTCCACTAAATATACCGAAGAAATAGTGATTTTGTTGAATTTTCTTGGTGTCTCCACCAGCAAAAAAGTACCTACATCAAACTTGAAACTGGACATCACCTTTTATGGTATTGAGGAAGTAAAATTATTGAAAATAAGTTTTGAAAAATATTATTTGGTTGAAATAACATTATACAACTACATGAGAGAACAATGAAGGACCAATGAACCATTACAGCTGGTGATGAAATAGGACCCATTCTGCACCCTTTTGCAGAATGTATTTGCTTGAGTTTTCATAGGTAACATATTTGCTTGAGTTTTCAGAATATTGATCTGTTTTATTTTGAGCAGATGTATGTGAGAGATATATATACACACACACATACATATACATACACACACGTCTATATAAGTACAAATTCAAGTGCACATACATACATACATCTATACACACATATCACATCTACATAAATAAAATCAATTCAAATTATTGGTTTACTAAATTTGATTAATATCAAAGGACTCAATAGAGTGTTTAAATGTTTTGATGAGTCTGATGGTAAACTAAAATTTTAACAAATCCTGTTAGCTTCATTTCATTCCGTAGACTTTTTTTCTAATATTCCTTGTTTTTAATATGTATATGTTTTTAATATGTATAATATATAATTCTTTACCCCTTTTGTTGGAATAACTCCTTTTAAAATCTTTCAACCTAGAATATATTAGATGCTTAATAATTGTGGAGTTGAACTGTGCACTTTAGTTAGCTGATCTAAGATGAACTCATTTTATGATAGCTTATTATGGGTTATAGTAAGTTGGAATATAAATGCTGACTATTTTTATAAGAAAAATAGGAATATCAAAACAAATAGTAGTTTCAGAACAATTAACTGTAGGCATCCTCTGAACTTTAATGTGAACTTATGCATTGAATATTTTGGAGGAGAAGATATCTTAGCCAATTAACAGTTGAAGGCATCATTGAGCACTCTCGGCTTATTAATAATGTGGGTAGTTAGTATATTCCTCAAGAATAGCTTAATAATGTGTACAAATTGAATATGAATATTTCAGTCTACAAAATAAGATGATTGCAACTTTTCTTATTGGAATGGAGGTTAAAAATGCATATTTTGCATGTATCGGTATGGAAGTTACTCTTCCAAATTAATTGAGGTGTTCAGTTTACACTTGCATAGACCTGATAGCAAGATTTGATAGACTTGCATAGAGTTCATATGATTAATTTCATTGTTCACATTGAACTGTCTGAGTTTCTGTTATTCTCTAGGAATACGATAGATATTTTTATTAACACTTTCTGATTAGTGAAAATGTACATGAAATTATTACTTTAGTATTAGGAATTGAGTGTGAAAAGCGTAATGAATACTATTTGCTGAGTACCATGTACAATGGTAATTAATTTGTAGACATTTCCTTTTAATCTTCACCACAAATGTAGGAGGAAGACATTTTTTGTCTGTGTTTTGTAGATGAGGAAAATGAGGATTAAGTAATAAGTCTAGGAATTACAGTTTATAATGCAGAGTTGAGTTTAAAACTGGAGCTGTATAACTCTAAGTCTACCTTCTTAACCGCTCTACAAACTGCCTTTTTAAAGTCTAGGTTGAAGAGAAATTTTCGGACTTGGGAACTTTTAGAAATAGCCTAAGGATTCTTTCACTAAATAATTCAGTTGTCCAGGAGTTTCAGGGTATGCTTTCAATAAACATTGTATACCATGTCAGGCACACTAAAAATGATGGGTTTACTGAGAAGAAGGACACAAGTCTTGTCTTCCAAGAGGAAAAGTCAAGACCAGAACATATGATGGATGGTGAGGTCAGTGCAATAATAGGTTGTACAGGAGTTACAGAGAGGTGCAAAAAAAGGGCATCTAATGAAGTCAGTGCATCAGAAGCATTTCCATGTACATGAGTAATGAGTATATTCTCCTTAAAAATTAAAGCATTAAGGCTCAACCCCTCTCCATCTTTTGATAAGTAAACATTTTTTTATGCTTGTATACAAGGTCTTTTCTATGCATTAACATATATATATGCACACACACACATCTTTAAATGTATACTATTTGTGTATATGTGTGTGTGTTTAATTGCATCATATCACATGGATTCAGGTCTTAAGGGACTTGGTCTTTAGTCAGTCTTAAAGAACTAGTTGACTCAAGAATGAGCCAATAAGGAAGGCCGTCCACGTTCAGACCCTGGCATACCATTCCCTTTTCATCTGTTTTTGCATCCTGGTATATATCTTTTTCCCCAGAGGAAAGTTGCCCATTGGTTTTCTCCCTTGATGGAGCACATGTGAAAAACCTGGTGATATGCTGAGTAATGGGTCAGAGGGCTTTCTGCCAGTGAGGGCAACAACCTGTGTTTTAGGAAAAGCACTAAACAATCCTAAGATGGTTTGATTCAACTTCGAAAAGTTTTATACAAACACACACACACAGTAATCTTGTGTATTTTTTTAAAGATAGTGAAATGAATATATTTATCATAAAAATGTAAGTGATGTTAGATTTGAACCTCTGTATCTTAATTTGTGTCGGATTTAATTTAGTGACATGCAACAAGGCTTAATTATTTTTATTTTAAAATGGGATTTATCGCCCATGTAATAGCACGAATAGAATAAAAAAAAATGAAATTGACCTATACCACCCTAACATAGGAACTATTTTTATTTTTCTTGCCTCTAATTTATACATAGTTTTACTAATTTACTTTGGCAGTTACTCCAGAGAGAGTAAACAGACAGTGGCTAGAGGTAGAAGGGTAGCTATTACAGCAAATGTTGAAGAGTTATTAAAGAGGAATCTCATTTATTGCAAAGAAGATTGGACTGGGAGGTTGCAGTTATGGGTTTTTATTCTTGTTCTACTATTAATTGGCTCAGGTAATTAAGTTAGTCTCTTTAGGTTTAAATGGCATCATGTGAAGAAGGGAGATGGATTACTATCTCTAAGGCCATTACTTAAGTTGCAAGTTAAAATTCAAGATTTCTGAGCTTGTTTCAGATTTGTTAATTCACAATTTCTGGAAATGGGTTGTAGAATCTGAATTCACGAAAAGCACCACAGGTGATTCTGTAATGGATGAGCCAAAAACACACATTGTAAAACACTGCTCTCAGTTGTTTTCTTTAAAACAACTTAAAGCCTATCTTTAGACTTTAAGACGAAGTGGAAATAACTATGAAAAGATTTGTAAAAACATTTGTTAGGGTGGAAAATGGCATAGTAGAAACTGACACTCAGATTCTTTACCTAATTACCACGCTGCAAAACAGTGGGGTGCTAATATCACATAAATTAAATGTCATCCCTTAAATATTTAGCACCATTTCACAACTGCATTCTGCTTTAATTTTTGCACATTTTCTCCCATTCCTTATCTCTGCTTATGTTTTGGATGCCTGCAATGTGTTATAATATGACAGTTTTTTTCATATTATTATTTCAGCATTGTATAAAATGACCTGTGTAATTGGGTTTGTATAGGTTACACTATAGTGACCATGTTTCTGGATTCATTCATCCACGTGACACATGTAGGGGCATTTTCTCATTTCTGGGCACTGCTCTAGACATGAGGGGTACAGTGGTTACCCACAAGATCTCTGCTTTCTGGGCCTTCCTGTTGGGGTAACACATAATGTTAAATAAATCAATGAGGTTTCTGGTAACCTTCAATATGTAGCCTTGACTTCCTTTCTGATGATGATGATGATGATGATTATTGGCAAGAATTCCTATAACCCCTTCCTCAAGAGTAGTTTACATTGAAAATGCTACAGCTATGTGATAGGCATCCAGTTACATTATAACCTGAAAAGTGTGAGATTTATCATTTTTATATTCCCAAATCGACAGTGTGAATATTTACTTTATTCACTGCTATATCCTCAGGCAATAAGCTAGCACTCAGTAAACATAGGTAGGGTGAACTTGTTGAATTAATGATCATTTATAATTGGTTTTTTTGACAGGAGAGTTTTTTTTTCCTCCAATTCTCTTTTAAAATGATTTTTTCTCAAATTATCTCTTCATCTTCTTTGTCCATTTATTTATAGGGATCTTATGGCTTTCTTGCTAATTACTTTATGCTCTTTATATAAGAGAGACATGAATCTTCATATTTTCTACAATTTTTTTCTGAACTATTTTGCTTTTCATTTGTCAGTTACTTTTTGTTTTGTAGAAATTTTGTTTCTGTAACTAAAGTGTTTTTAAATCAGTTCAAAGCTAATAGAGCTTCTGTATTCTGGAACAAAAATTATTTTGTAAATTATTTATCTTGAAATGATAGAGGTATAGTGTGTAAGTCAGAATTTTTTAAAGTTTAAATAAGGTAATCAAATATGGACATATATTTAAATATGTGAATTCTTAAATAAGTGGTATTGCTAGTTGAAAGGAATTTCTGCAAGTGGACATGAGGAAGATTTAAGACAACTGGCATTGGTTTCCATTTGTTCTGTTGTCCTGTCAGCCAGTCTCCCTTCTTCTCTTGATACTTTTTTTAATATCATGTTAATATTAATGAATTCATTGAAACCAGATGTCTTCCTTGGTGGGTTTGGTATCCATTTGATGATAATTGTGGCATTGAGGTTTTAACTACATAAACTCACTTGATTAAACATTTTCAAATCAGGGTATAACAAGAGACTCATCCTCCCTCATTCCCCCCAACATAATGTTCCCTGGTGTTCTGGCATGGGAGTGAAACTCTAATAGAATTTAAATAGACCTCATAGGGCGACGGGTTGTGTGGCACAGAAAGGAGCAGCAGGATGGAGGTGGTGGCCTCAGATTCTCTGGGTTCTGTATCTGGCCAAACTCTGCATCTGGTGTTTCCCAGGAAAGCTGGTGCCAGTGTCATACAATGCCACATCTGTTTTCAACAAATGTTTAAGCACCGAGTTCTTAAATTCCTGGCATGGAAACCTGGCATCCAGTGATTACAAAAATAGGTTTGAAATTTCAGCAGATTTGGGGTTAACAAACCCTTCCTTATTTTTCTGTTTAGGAGTCAGTTTTGTATTTTGCTCTTTCACTGTGTAGTTTTAAAAATGTAGTTTTTGCCAGGTTGTGTTGCTACAAATTCATATGAATAACCTATTTCAGTATCTTGGTAAGTATTTACCATGAATTCTATCTGAATGTTTAATATGGAATCATTGGTATGAATACTTTCTGTAATTATTACAAAAATGGAAATATTTATATTGAAGATAAATTCTGGTTTTAGAACCCTCAAAAGAAAGAATTAAGTGGGTGTATCAGACCCTTAATTTATGTTGCTTTATTTACTCTAATAATAATATAATGTAAGGTAGACCTGACTATTTTCATAAATAAGGAAACTGAGGTCTACATAAACTAAATCACTTACCAATGATCAAGCAGCCAGTAATTGGCTCAGCTTCGATTCTCCCTAGGTCTGACCTGCAGGGCTCACCTGGCCATTGTACCACCCTTGCAGTGGCCAGAGCTGCGAAGCCAAGCCTAGCCATTGTTACTTTAGTGGGATTCATGATTCTTGACATCCTACATTCTATCACAGCAAATTCAATTTAAAATATTGCTTACTTCAGAATCTACTTTCAGCCTTCTACTTTCTATTATACTAAAACTCTACCCACTGAATTTTTGTGCTACTGTTTTTTTTCAATCCAGTTTATAGCATTTTAAAAGTTGATAGTTTGGCTTATCCCTGGCTCATGCCTATTTTTCTTAATAAGAATAAAGCTCACAATCAGATTGTTGTTAATAGGCAATTTATTTTTAATTTAGTTGAACATTTACCATTCACATTGCATTCTATTTTTAAAAATTTATGCCTGCTAGTTATTTTTGGACAGGACTATTTTTTTGTAATTAAGTTTTAAATAGATACTATGTTCAGTTGGCTTCAAATTCAAAAGGTATAAAATAAAAATAATAATAACAAAAGTTAGCTATTCCTGTGTAGCACTTACTGCATTCCAGGCATTCTTTTAAGCATTTTTATTGCATTAATTTAACCCTCACGAAAGTGATGCTGTAGGTACTACTGTTATCCCTATTTTGCAAATAAGTGAACAAGCGAGAGAGGAATACCTGAATAAGAAACCTGGTCTGGGTTTTGTCCTTTGGCCAGTCAAATGTCACAACCTTTGGAAGGCCTGTTAGGAAGATAACTCTCTCTTGTGTGTTGGATTCAGTATGCCTACCACCAGGCTCCTTTTTTGTTTTTTTTTAATAACACTTACTGCATTTTTGCATTTTTCTGTTATCTCATTTTTACACCAAAAACTTCCCTAAGGCAGATACCCAGACTTATGCTTTTGTGCAGCCCAAGGACTAAGCACAGTTTCTGGCACAACTAAGTACTTACTAAGCACTGCTTTGCTTTGCCAAGACTATTTTCCCATTAACAAATGACTGTATCTGCTCTGCTTACTTCACAGAACTAGGAAATCAAACGAGAGTTCATAGCTGTTTGTAAACTTCATAGCATGCACAAATAGATATTAAACCATTACAGAGTCCATGCTATATGCTTAATGAAGACGGATGCTCTTAACACCTCTGGACATTAACAGAGGGGTTGCCACCCAGCACAAATAGGATCTCAACAATCCAATGTGTCATCCTGTTCTGGCCTGCTTATTTCAGATTGATAGTCTTAATTCTTTCAAATGGTTTTTGTATATTCTGATTGCATGCATTCTATAGAAGCAGATAAAATTGAGTCTTTTTGGTTTTCGTTTGTAGAGACAGGGTGTCACTATGTTGCTCAGGCTGGTCTTGAACTCCCGGCCTCAAGCAGTCCTCTCACCTGGGCCTCCCAAAGTGTTGGGATTAAGGTGAGCCACAGTGCCTGGTCAAAGTGAGGAGTATTTATGTCTTGACAGTTACATATTGCATACTTATACTTATCAGACTTAATACTGTCTAAACTAGTTGCATAGTGGTTCTGCTATCTAAATCAGTGTTTCTTGTCATTGGCCACATATAAAAGCTGTGAGGTTGTACTTTTGTTTTTGGAAATTAAACATTCTTAGGTTCTGCCCCCAGATTCATGGAATCAGGGTCTCTTGGTGGGAGGGAGAGATCACCATAGGTAATTTTTATGAGTATCTAGGGATGAGAAGTATTCTAAACATGTTCTAAATACTGTCTAAATACTGTGAAAGTAATGGCTTAATGTCCACAACTTTTAACAGAAAATGCAGTTGTTTCATATATGATAGCTCTCAAGAGCACTAACATTTACTTTGTTACTCTAATGTATATTTTACAGTCAGTTTATGCTGGTCAGTTCTGTAGATACTCTGATTACTCAAAACCATATGGCCATGGCAAGCAGCTGTTAAGTAGGTGGTGCGGTGGCTCACGCCTGTAATCCCAGCACTTTGGGAGGCCAAGGCGAGCAGATCAGGAGGTCAGGAAATCGAACCATACTGGCCAACATGGTGAAACCCCGTCTCTACTGAAATACAAAAAAAGTTAGCTGGGCGTGGTGGCACATTCCTGTAGTCCCAGATACTCGGGAGGCTAAGGCAGGGGAATCACTTGAACCTGGGAGGCTGAGGTTGCAGTGAGCCGAGATCGTGCCATTGCACTCTAGCCTGGGCAACAGAGCAAGACTCTGTCTCAAAAAAAAAAAAAAAAAAAATTCATCTTTGCCTTGTTTCGGAGAAATCTGGGGTGTTGACCAGCTAGCACTCCCTTGTTTTAACAGAAAGTACAGCTTTACATGTAGACATTTTATGATTTGCTGTGGAGATGAGCAGCATCTATTCATGCAGGAGCCTTGATGAGGCTCATCAGTTTCCATAAAAGGATGTCATTCTTACTATCTGCTAGTATGATGGTCAGAGTATTATGTGTGCCCTTAGTAACATACAGGACTTGCAGGCGAGGCCCCCATCAGAGAATATAACCTGGAGTGATCTGATACACAGTTTTTGTCAAATACCTCATTATGGAGAATTGTTTGAAGGGCATGCAGTCCAAGTATTTATTCTAGAGTTTATTTATTTACTGTAAAGTTTATTCTGGTATCAAGGTGAGCCATCAAAAAGCTGTTTTAAAAATATCTTATCTTGCTACTCCTACCTTACTTAATTTCTTCACTTGTGAAAGAGAGCTTGAGTTCCCAATCACATGCATTGGGAGTTTTTCCAATGGGTATGTGATCCAGCAGGAGCATAGCTGTGGATAATTGGGAAATTTAAAAAATTAAGAATCAAGTATAACCCTGTGCCAATAGGCTGAAACTTATTAAAATGCAGCTGATTAGAAAAGCTTGATTTTCTTCCTTCCATAGAGATCATGTTAAGTGCTATTTTTCATTAAGTGGGCTTAGTATACAAAGTGGAAGTGTGGCACTCCCATTCTAATTATTTTACAGCACTCAGCATTTTTCTGCATATTTTCTTTTATATCACTGATTTTCAGTTTCTGGCTAGTTTCCCCTAGTAAAGTGAGCCATTTGTTCTTTCATCAGAAAAAAAAAAAAAAAAAAAAATCAGTTGATTTGTTTTCTAAATGAGTCATTTCCTTATTCTAACTAAAAACCTTATATATTAAAAATGTAAGAGAGGCTTTCCCACAATTTGCATCTGGAAACTCTGGATGCTTTTACAAGTTGGGGGGCATTTGTTATAGAATGATTTTTTTCCACTTACTTTGTAAGTCGGGAACACATTAGTACTAAATGACAAAAACCCGAAGAAGAGCTTCTCTAGATGGAGATTTGTTTTAACAAATCCCGTGGTGTAGGCAGTAAGAGTTGGTACTACCAGAGAACAGGGTTCTCTCTATTCTTGTCCTCACTTTGGCATCTTTAGAGCCTAAGAATTTGTCCTCAGTCTTCCCTTTTCTAGGACTGTGAAGTTCTAAAATGGCTTCTTGCTCCTAGCTGTTACTTCCCCTGAAGATGGAAAGGCAAGGGCGGAAAGGCTTTCTTCTTCCAAGGCTGTTCGGCCCCTCCCCCTCCATTCTACCAGGAGTTGTTTAAATTTTATTGAAGGAAACTACAACACATGGTCACTTCTAAGTATAGGGGAGTGGAGAATATACTTCTTTTACTTTTGGCATCTATAGCAAGAGAGACAAAGAGAAGAGGCAGATGAGTGGCTTCTTTCTTCTTTTACAGTCTCTAACAAGTGTCCTTACTGAAAATGGGCCAGTATTTTTTTCTTTTTGTATTTTGCCTTTAATATTGCTACTTTTCTTTAGTCATAATTTAGGAATTCAGAACACATTTAGTCTGAATTTATTCAAATAGGTCATTCTTTTTTTTGATGTACATATTGTTTTGTAAAGTGTGGAGATTATTTAATTGATAAATCACATTCTTAAATCCATATGGGTAGATGATATATTGCAAACTGTAATGCTTTTAGAATGCAGCGTCTGTTGTAGCCTTTTGAACAATTTTGAATTTTCATGAGACAAGTTGAACGCAGTAACTATAGATTTTGAACAAATGGCAGTTTTTATACCAAAGTAGCATTAGAGGTGTTTTTTGGGAATCTGACTGAAGGGAGATAAAAGCAATAAAATATTGGAAATGAGGTAAAATTGTATACCTCATAAGATAAGTAATGCTTTTGTTTGAGAGTAAATGAAGAGAAAAATAATGACAAACAGCAAAGGTAATCTAAGATAGTAAAACAAGGAAAGAGCAATCAAACAGATTCGGCTCGAAATCTTTTCTACCACATACAAGTAGCTGCACTTTCCATGTAACCTTCTTTCATTGTGCCTCAGTTTTCCCATCTTTTTACATAACTAGTAATGATGCTAACCTCCTAGTATCATTTCCACCTAGGAAACTGCTTGACATATAGTAAGAGGTAGTTAGTATTTAGCTTCCTTTAATGAATAGATAAAGGTGAATATTGTGCCTACTTTCAAAAGCAAAGCATGTCTAGTTCAGTGTCTGTGGCCTAGTCAATGTATCTTTCACGTCAAAGAAACCCCATATGCTGTAAATAGGCCGGCTGTAAAGCTTAAGATGGCCCAGTGCTAGTATGTATTGAGAGTGGTTACCTAAAGTGAGACAGATTTTGTAGTAAAATTTGGTAGAATTTATTGGAATTTAGAAAATATAATTATACTTTCAAAATCTTTTTTTGTTTCTTTATAGTTTTTTATGTTTTTCTCCAAACTAGGATTTTAAGAGTGGACTTGGTATTACCATAATTCCTATGAATGTAGCAAATGTAAAACAAGTGGACCGAACTGTGAAACAGTCTTTTGAAATAATCACTCCCTATAGGAGTTTCAGGTAAGCTATTTGTAAACATTTTGTATTCGTACTAGTATAGGAAAGCTTGGGTGATCCACCTTTATGTTGTTCGTGGTGATTTTTCTCTTATAGGCCATTTAAAGTTATCTTCCTACTTTTCCATATTGTCTAATTCATTAGCCACTATATAAAAACACCTTGTAAAAGTGACCTGAATAATCACAAAACATGCAAAAATATTTATTTCATGAAATTTGAGTAATTTCTTAATACTTAATTTTCTTACTGGGCATGGTGTATGTTAATTTTTTGAAAACAAATATGTGATAATTTCCTTCTCATTTAGAAGAAATGAAATAAAAACATATTACATTGTCTTTAAGTTGTATTGCTATTTATCTTCTTTTAGCCTGATCAAATACAATCCCTCATTTAAAAATCAATTCCTAATTACATTTGTTCCATATGATTTCCTCCAGGGCCTCCAGCTTCAAATGATACTAAATTTAATGAATCTCCTAGTAGCTATTGATCCAAATATTTTAGCATTTTTTATATATCTTGTATTATGGTATTCTACTAACTGTATCATTATGACAATGAAACAGATAATTTAAAGTACTTAATATGTTTTAATAAACTAAAATGACTCCATAGTTTTAGTATACAGAAGAGGCATAAGTCAACATCTTTTGAGTTCAACTATATTAATTGGTTTGTTATAAATAATCACATGACAGAGTAGTGTGCAAGTCAGGTGATTGTTCTAGGCCTTTAAAGGACTAACAATTAGGAATTTCAAAGATACTATCAAGTGTGTTACTCATTTTGCCTGTTAAACTATATCCATTGCCTCAAATTTTGAGAAAGAAATGATTGTATAAAAATAACAAGCTTTATTTTTACATTTGCAGATTCTAGCCAAAACTAAAAGTATAGATATTAATATATTGTCTGTGACAAATTTCTAGTAGAACCAGAAACCACTAAGAGTGATAGAATCCTAAAGAGCTTCAAAAAGTATAATTCATGTAGGCCATTTATTTTTATGGATTATTTAGAATATGTTAGCTGTGATTTTCATTATATTTCAAAGCATTTTCCTCTTTACAAAAGAAAATTTTAATATGAATCAGTTTTGTGGGTCATTGACCGAGTATGTAGCACTGTAGCACGTTCCTTTACACATTGTAGGGGCTCAGTAAATATTTCTTGAAGGAATGAACTGCTGTTTAATGTTTTTATTCGTTCACTTGAGCTCCCAGTAAACATTAAGATTCAGAATAAATCAGAACGTGGCTAAAAATGTGTTAGAAAACTGTTAGAATGGTAACCACTTAAAACTTTTTTGATTTCCCAGTTTCTTAGAACCATCTGGGCATTCTTCTAATTAAAAAAAAAAAAAGAGAATCTATTCTTAAGTTTGAAAAAAAAGTCACAATTTCTGGTGGGTGTTTTTGATAACATAGCTTCAGACTATCATGGCATACTTGCTTGGCAAAATATTCCAGTAGCCCTGAAACTCTGCCAATAAACTCTTATTGATGATTACATAACCATTGCTTAGGAAACATAGCCTCTTGTTTAGACTTGTGACCTAACAAGGCAAATTTTATGTTTTCTTTAGAAAATGTGTATGTTAATTTTGGTTCAAGATGCGTAAACAAAGACATAAGCAATGTGGAAAATTAAAAGGAAAAAAACACGATTTGTTGAGTTAAATGATTTTTAACAGAAAAGACAACCCAGAACTGCCTAGCAGGCATATTTTTCAGCTGTTGTTTAATTTGTGAGTGAAATGAATATGCAAACTGAACATACTGCTTAATTGGCCTTTACAAGGGAGATCGATAACACAGAAACGTTAATTGTTTCAGCTTTACAGCCGAGACTGAAAAAGAGAAACAAGACTGGATTGAAGCTGTGCAGCAATCAATAGCAGAAACTCTCTCTGATTATGAAGTAGCTGAGAAGATTTGGTTCAATGAATCTAACAGGAGCTGTGCAGATTGTAAAGCCCCGGATCCTGACTGGGCATCCATCAATCTCTGTGTTGTCATCTGTAAAAAGTGTGCAGGTAATTAGTGATACGTTATGCTCATCACTGCTTTGTGGCACATGGACACTGAATGCTCTTCATTGTTGTATATTATATATTGTAGCTAATGGTTGTGAAAAGTAAAACCAGAGAAAGCTTATTACATTTAAATCAAATTCAGAAATAGCTTATAAGTCTAAATTTCTCTTATGTATGACTTAGAT
The DNA here is from genome assembly GCF_002776525.5 of Piliocolobus tephrosceles. Lineage (NCBI taxonomy): Eukaryota > Metazoa > Chordata > Mammalia > Primates > Cercopithecidae > Piliocolobus > Piliocolobus tephrosceles. The sequence continues at coordinate 150,160,160 of NC_045436.1, forward strand.
ATAAAAATGTACTTTTAAGCATGTAATCATATTTTGTGCCTACTGGTCAATGTATAGATTTTTAAAAGGCAACGTTGAAATTTCTAGATTTTAGGTAAGTATGTTTTAGTATGCATCCTGAACAAGCTTGCATCTCTAACTTGAGGATTCGTCCACCTTTCCCCAGTCATTTTTGGTAAAGCATATTTTTCACCTCAATGTTGTTTTGAGCACTAAACTCCATATGCCAGATCTGGTATCTGCTATAATAAGAATTTTTATAAAGAAGCACTTCACAAGACTATTGATGTTTATGAATACAAACCAGCAGTATGACTGGTTTTCTTCTTGCGACCTCACACCTGACAACCTGACCTCTCCGGGTATTTGAGAGCTCAGACAGTTGCCCAAGTGAGTGGAAGGAAGTGGACCTCAGTTTAGGTGTATGATCATGGAAGTGTTGGAGAAAGTTAACCAGAGTCTAAATAAACTTCAGTTCTCTTGGACTACCTGTGTCCCACCACCTTCTGCCTCACTGTACGTACACACACAAACCACACACCACACACACCCCACACACACACACACCACACACCACACACACCCCACACACACACACACCACACACCACACACCACACAC